>NW_027039608.1:0-79491 GCF_034236695.1 Oncorhynchus nerka
GGTGGTGGTGGGGGACTGTGGTGGTGGTGGTGGTGGGGGACTTGTGGTGGGTGGTGGGGGACTTGTGGGTGGTGGTGGTGGGGGACTTGTGGTGGTGGTGGGGGACTTGTGGTGGTGGTGGGGGACTTGTGGTGGTGGTGGGGGACTTGTGGTGGTGGTGGGGGGACTTGTGGTGGTGGTGGTGGGGGACTTGTGGTGGTGGTGGTGGGGGACTTGTGGTGGTGGTGGTGGGGGACTTGTGGTGGTGGTGGTGGGGGACTTGTGGTGGTGGTGGTGGACTGGTGGTGGAGGGGTAGACTGGGGGTGGTGGTGGAGGAGGACTGGGGTGGTGGTGGAGGAGGACTGGTGGTGGTGAGGTGGTGGACTGGTGGTGGTGAGGTGGTGGACTGGTGGTGGAGGTAGACTGGTGTTGGTCGTGGTAGTGGTGATGGTAGTAGTGGTCGTGGTAGTGGTGATGGTAGTAGTGGTCGTGGTAGTAGTGGTCGTGGTAGTGGTGATGGTAGTAGTGGTCGTGGGTAGTGGTGGTAGTGGTCGTGGTAGTAGTGGTCGTGGTGGTAGTGGTCGTGGTAGTGGTGATGGTAGTAGTGGTGATGGTAGTAGTGGTCGTGGTGGTAGTGGTGATGGTAGTAGTGGTCGTGGTGGTAGTGGTGATGGTAGTAGTGGTCGTGGTGGTAGTGGTGATGGTAGTAGTGGTCGTGGTGGTAGTGGTGATGGTAGTAGTGGTCGTGGTGATGGTAGTAGTGGTCGTGGTGGTAGTGGTGATGGTAGTAGTGGTCGTGGTGATGGTAGTAGTGGTCGTGGTGGTAGTGGTGATGGTAGTAGTGGTGGTGGTGGTAGTGGTGATGGTAGTAGTGGTCGTGGTGGTAGTGGTGATGGTAGTAGTGGTCGTGGTGGTAGTGGTGATGGTAGTAGTGGTCGTGGTGGTAGTGGTGATTGTAGTAGTGGTCGTGGTGGTAGACTGGTAGTGGTCGTGGTGGTAGTGGTGATGGTAGTAGTGGTCGTGGTGGTAGACTGGTCTAGTAATCCATCCATGTATGTATTTACTTGACAAAACCAATAATTGGACAAAAGATCAAGATTGGGCTGCATGTGTAAACACATCCTTAGGCTACAGCCAAGAGCACCAACACTTAGTCAGGAGGTTTATCTCACACTGACATCTGTGGTATCCAAACTACCACCGTACACTGACATCTGTGGTATCCAAACTACCATACACTGACATCTGTGGTATCCAAACTACCATACACTGACATCTGTGGTATCCAAACTACCACCGTACACTGACATCTGTGGTATCCAAACTACCATACACTGACATCTGTGGTATCCAAACTACCATACACTGACATCTGTGGTATCCAAACTACCATACACTGACATCTGTGGTATCCAAACTACCACCATACACTGACATCTGTGGTATCCAAACTACCACCATACACTGACATCTGTGGTATCCAAACTACCACCATACACTGACATCTGTGGTATCCAAACTACCACCATACACTGACATCTGTGGTATCCAAACTACCACCATACACTGACATCTGTGGTATCCAAACTACCACCGTACACTGACATCTGTGGTATCCAAACTACCACCGTACACTGACATCTGTGGTATCCAAACTACCATACACTGACATCTGTGGTATCCAAACTACCATACACTAACCTCTGTGGTATCCAAACTACCACTGTGCACTGACATCTGTGGTATCCAAACTACCAATGGATGTAGCCTATGAAAACAGAGAAACGGCTGTGATGGGTGGGGAGGGAGAGGTGGAGAAATAAAACGAGCCAGTTTGTTTTCACCACTTATTTTCCACGACTGATCAAAACGTGTTGTTTTCTCATGACTCTCTCTTGTCCCTCTGTAGCAGACATATGGTGAGCAATATGTTAGGAAGATCGAATCGCAATAAATAAATAAATGTACAACAAAAAAACTAAACTAAGAAAAATCACCGTAGCGAATCGCAATACATATAGAAAATCGTCACCTGAGTATCGTGGCAATATCGTGATCATAAGGTCCCTGGCCATTTCAGCCGAAACTGATCATCACTACTCTTCAAAACATCGTCGTTTGTTCTGGTCTCCCATTGCCACAGGAATGACATTAGTCCACTTCTGAGTGAGGGTTGAAATCTTGGTGTATAATATGTACACGTTTAAATGTAAATGTATGCTTTTATGCAACTTACAGTCATGAGTACATACATGTACGAGTGGTCCCCGAGAATCAAAACCACTATCGTGGCATTGCAAGAGGCATAGGAATGCCATCCTTTCTTTACAAGGCCTTGAATAGCAGTGCTACAGATGATCTCTGCTGTTGTGAAACCAGTTACCAATTAATTTATAAATCAGGTAAAGCTATATAAAAAAAAATATTAAAAAAAAAATGTCCGTTTTACTAATGATATTAAAGGCCTTAATGATAAACGAATGACCCAATTAGCCCAAAACATGGCATTATACTCATTGTGAGAGTCCAAGAAGCATTGCAAAGTCATTGCCATTGCTAAGCAGCTGCTAAAAGCTTGCTGAACTGAGATGTCAAACTGGAACATACGTCGACTTAGGTGATATGGTTGCTATTAAAACGGGATATGTGAATTGCTTCATAAATCTAATGTAATGTTCATGTAATCTTGACTACAAAAAAAAAAAAAAAATGAAGGATAAATCTCGACAAGATCGAAAACGAGTGCCCGTGTTAACAAATGACTGGTCGGAATATACAGGGAGAGAGTAGGCTACTAGACACGTTCTACTACTACTCCACTCGTATGATCTTTGTCCAGCTGCTGCACTTGAACCAGGAGATACTTGTCGTGTTTAGGTTCAGTGTCATTGAGTCACTGTTGTTGAGAAGTGATGATGTTTTGTGGTCTCGAAGAGGAGTCGGAAAGGACCGTGGTCTTGTGGGCCGCCGTAGTGAATGCCAGGGCTTAGGTTGGTACTATATATTAGGTAGGCTAGGCTATTACAGTAAGATAAATAAAAGGACCTGGTCTTGTGGGCCTCGTAGTGAATGCCAGGGCTTAGGTTGGTACTATATATTAGGTAAGCTAGCTATTACAGTAAGATACATAAAAGGACCGTGTCTTGTGGGCCTCGTAGTGAATGCCAGGGCTTAGGTTGGTACTATATATTAGGTAAGCTATTACAGTAAGATAAATAAAAGGACCGTGGGTCTTGTGGGCCTCGTAGAGAATGCCAGGTGTAGGTTGGTACTATATATTAGGTAGGCTAGGCTATTACAGTAAGATCATAAAAGGACCGTGGTCTTGTGGGCCTCGTAGTGAATGCCAGAGCCTAGGTTGGTACTAAATATTAGGTAGGCTAGGCTATTACAGTAAGATAAATAAAAGGACCGTGGTCTTGTGGGCCTCGTAGTGAATGCCAGGGCCCTAGGTTGGTACTAAATATTAGGTAGGCTAGGCTATTACAGTAAGATAAATAAAAGGACCGTGGGTCTTAGGCCTCTGTAGTGAATGCCAGGGCGTAGGTTGATACTATATATTAGGTAGGCTATTACAGTAAGATCAATAAAAGGCACATGACTACTAAATACATACATGATCAATACATGATCATTGAAGTCAGGGTCAGAACTTATTTCAGTATATTGATTAGCGTCATGTTTGACATTCAAACCGGAATTCTGTAATTGAGCCAAATAAATGACCATTCAAGACGCAAAGCAAATATTTCTGGTAAAATATATTTAGGACTAGTAGTTGTTTTTTCAACATGTTTGTGATTAAGACTGAAAACCTCGGGTTTTATTCACTATGCTTTCTGTAATTAAGGTCTTTATTACACACATTTTTGCTATGCTTTTACTATTTAGGGTATAGGTTCGAGACATATTTTAGTAAGAAATATGATTTCATATATAAAATTTAATTTTTAAAAATAAAATGTTGGCCTACTTGAAACTCTATTCATAGATTCAGTGTTATCATTGCCGCCTCACTGAATACAATAGTGTGATATCAATTCCAACCTGAATTGTACCGATATTAAGGGCTTTACAAAATACTGCAACAGCATGGGAGGGTAGAAATACTGCAACAGCATGGGAGGGTGAAATACAAATCACCCCTGATTTGATATTTCATCATGGGGGGGCGACAGTTCATTCTGCATCATTATCGGCTACAATCCTGTAAAAGGAGTTTCGTCTGTCATTGTCATGAACGAGAATGGTCTGAAGTCATTTTCGACACATCTGCACCCAGTGGCTTGCTTTTGCGTAGGATCCGAGTGAGTATGTATATATATCTTGATAGGTCCTTTTAGACAAAAAGGTTTCCAGAGCGAAGGGACGGTCGCACCACAGACACAGAGTTTTGTATCATCCAACACACCCCAGATGATTGGCTGCTGCTGCCTGTAAAAGGTGTCAGATAGCGCGTTTGACTGTGCAGTGGCTACAATGTGCATATTACAGATACAATGTGGCAAATATTTTAGTTTGAATAAAAATGCATATGGACAGAACTGCAGCTATTTTAGTTAGCGTTAAGCTTGACTTTCAGAGAATAGCATGCCTTACGTTACGTTGGCGCAAACATTTATTTTTATTTTGTCATGAGTTAGCTTTAGCCACCGTAAAAATGACTTAACCAGTTTGTTTTCTAACGTAACATGCGAACATAAACTGGTCAATTTACTGTGCAGCATAGTACGTTTAGAGAACATTTTGAAGTCTTATGGTACGTTTGGAGAACATTTTTAAGTCTTATGGTACGTTGAGAACAAAACAAGCCAGTATAAAACAAAGGCCGCTGAGGCGAAAAGCCCCATTGCCGTTTTCCACCTCCGTTACCGTCGCTATGAACATCGGCTAACTGAAGGTAACCAGCTAACTAGCCAGCTAACCAACTAACTCGCCACCTAACTAGTCAGCTAACCAACTAGCCAGCTAACCAACCAACTAGCCATAACCAACCAATCTGCCAGCTAGTTGTCAACCCGTCTTGCCCTCGACACTAGCAACACACGTTACAATTCTCCATATTCTTCTGCGCAAAAAAACAACAACTTAACCACAATAAAAAAAATGCCTGTAACTAAATATACACGTGTATCTAAAACACATGATCGTAACAAACTCAAAAACTACCCCGCTGTGTCATAACATTACATTTATTTGAACGCAGTTACGTCCAAAAGTTAGCTACCTTGCTAACTAGCCAGATGGCTAACTGGGTTCTGATACATTGGACACATTTGTAAAAAATACTATATATATATAAAAAATCTTACTTTCTGCTTACCTTTTCCAATGCGTTTTGTTTTCCGCTTGTTCATTCGTGTTCATCCATGAATATGAACAACGTGAATATAAAGAGTAATTTTCCTGAAATGATTGGGACATGAACAGTAGCTGTATTAGCCTGACGTCTGTTTTCCAGTTGTATTGCTGTGGGTTTGAAAACAGTCCGTCCGTCTCCAAGGAGGAAACCCCCACACCCACGCAGAAAAACATGCCAAACGTCTGTCCCATTGGCGGAGAGCGGTCATGTGGTCCACTTTAGCCCAAGGGGGGTAATGTCAAGCAGATTTACCTCATTTTAAAACATTTTCACACAAAAAAATCGTATAGAAAGGCTTTGGCATCACCATCGTTATTTACTAGCATGCATATTTATAGTGGTATTTTTTTAAAATATATATATATTAATAGATATATATTTTAAATTCTGTTTAGAGACAAGAGAATGGGGAGTATTTTGCTTGTTGAACCTTGTGTGTCATTTGGTAGAGAGAGAGAGACGAGGAGAGAGAGAAAAGAGAGAGAGAGAGAAAGAGAGAGGGAGGGAGAGAGACAGAGAGAGGGAGAGAGAGAAAGAGAGAGAGACACAGAGAGAGAGAGAGCCGGTGACGTCATCTTTCCAAGGCTTGACTCTGCGGCCGGTGGGAATGTTCTCGAACATGTCGGATGAAGAAGTAACACAAGCAGGTAATCAGACTAGTGCAGTGGAAACGTCCTGTCTTGTTAAATGGTTTCAATACAATACTTTTTTTAATTGTAACTGAATGTATAGACTTGTATACTAGTTCCGTAAATGTGTTGCATCACTCTAGCTACATTGGATTGTTGTGGCGCAGTGATATTTGCATTAGATGACTATTAAAGCGCATGCGCGGTAGGGGGAATATTACATTGCGGAAGAAAACAAGCTTAAAAATCAGAATGGGGCAGTGGTTTATACACGGCGACGAGCAATCAGCATCCGGGCTTGAATGGAGATGACAGAGGCGGTTGTAACATAGGAGTCTTTGTTTAGGTACGTTTAGATTATCATTGGCATGGTTTGAACATGAGGGTAATTGCACCATATCTGTCAAGGCTATCTGCTTAAAGAGGCAATGCATCGCAAATGTAGATTTTACAACGGTGTTTGTGTACGTTTCATTTATTTTACACTCAGTAGTTCAATTTCGCTCTCAATAAAATAAATCAAGTTGGTTGTAAATTGCTGTGTGAAATGTGTAGCAGCTGACAGATTGATTCTTGATCCTATTCTTTCTCGGGTTATTTTTAAAGGAGATTCACTTTTGTCAAATCTGCCTTGAATGTAATCTCGGCTGTTTCTAATGAACGGTACCTCCATTTTTAAGGTAAATACTGCTGTATGTATCCATTTATTATCAAGAGATAATTAGCAAGTCTTTAACCTCAACTGACACACAGAATCAATCCAACACCAAGAACAATTAAATTGGTATTTAATTTACATGATTATAAATGCTCCACTTTACATCCTAGTCAGAGGTCTCCTCTCCCCATGTTATATAGATGTACGTCCTCCCTATGTAGCGCACTAGACAAGTCTCTGAGTGTTCTGAGTGGCGGGCCAGAGCCCGGACATGAACCCGATCCGAACATCTCTGGAGAGACCTGAAAATAGTTGTGTAGCAGAGCCCTATGGGCCCTGGTCAAAAGTAGTGCACTACATCCTATGGGCCCTGGTCAAAAGTAGTGCACTACATCCTATGGGCTGGTCAAAAGTAGTGAAATGTGGGCCCTGGTCAAAAGTAGTGCACTACATCCTATGGGCTCCTGGTCAAAAGTAGTGCACTACATCCTATGGGCCCTGGTCAAAAGTAGTGCACTACATCCTATGGGCCCTGGTCAAAAGTAGTGCACTACATCCTATGGGCCCTGGTCAAAAGTAGTGCACTACATCCTATGGGCCCTGGTCAAAAGTAGTGCACTACATCCTATGGGCCCTGGTCAAAAGTAGTGCACTACATCCTATGGGCCCTGGTCAAAAGTAGTGCACTACATCCTATGGGCCCTGGTCAAAAGTAGTGCACTGTATAAGGTGCTGTTCATAGATACACAGTAAGTCTATGAGGTGCTCATTTTCAACCGAGATTTAACTCTTATTGCCAAAGAAAATAGCAAGGATATGTCTTCTAATGTTCTCAAATACAAATGGACACAGTCAGACACCAAAAGCACAATTAAATGGACATTTTATTTACATTATTATTATTAAGTTCATACATCTTTATGAACACCTTAGTGAAGTTATGCCTGGGCGTCCTGTTGTTCAGGTGTTTTATAAATCAGCTCTAACACCAAAACCAGGTCCAGGAGGAGGCTCAGACAGAGATGTCAGTCCACCTGCTGGCTCACAGGAGAAACCGTTCCTGGAAGATAAATAACAACGAAGAATTATTACATTTAGGAAATGTCAACAAACACGTTTTTTTCTACTTTATATTAATTTCCCAGCAACGACCCCCCCCCAAAAAAGAAAAAAATCAACAAATGTAAAACAGCAGGTTTGTTTTGTAGTTAAAATGAGGAAAATGTTAAAATAATTATACGTGCATTCAGAAAGTATTCAGATCCCTTGACTTCTTCCACATTTTTGTTCAGTTACAGCCTTTAAAATGGATTAAATCCCTTTCCCCCTCCAATCTACACACAATACCCCATAGTGACAAAGAAAAACTGTAGTTTTTTTTTTTTAGAAATGTTTGCGAATATATTCAATCTATAAAAAAATAGAAACATCACATTTTACATAAGTAGTCAGAACCCTTTACTCGTTGAAGCACCTTGGCAGTGATTGCAGCCTCGGAGGTCTTCTTCTACAAGTTGCTGCACGCACTGTATTTGTGGAGTTTCTCCCATTCTTCTCTGCAGATCCTCTCAAGCTCTGTCAGGCTGGATGGAGAGCGTCGCTGCACGGCTATTTTCAGGTTTCTCCAGAGATGTTCGATCGGGTTCATGTCCGGGCTCTGGCTGGGCACTCAAGGACATTCAGAAACTTGTCCCGAAAACACTCCTGCGTTATCTTGGCTGTGTCTTTAGGTCGTTTGTCCTGTTGGAAGTTCGCCGTAGTCTGAGGTCCTGAGCGCTCTGGAGCAGGTTTCATCAAAAGGCACATGACAGCCCGCTTGGTGTTTGCCAAAAGGCACCTAAAGGACTCAGACCAGGAGAAACAAGACTCTCGGCTGATGAAACCAAGATTGAACTCTTTGGCCTGAATGCCAAACGTCACATCTGGAGGAAGCCTGGCACCATCCCTACGGTGAAGCATGGGTGGTGGCAGCATCATGCTGTGGGGATGTTTTCAGCAGCAGGGACAGGATCGAGGGAAAGATGAACGGAGCAAAGTACAGAGATCCTTGCTGAAAACCTGCTCCAGAGCGCTCAGGACCTCAGGCTGGGGCTAAGATCCACCTTTCACAGGACAGTGACCCAAAGCACACAGTCACGGGATAACGCAGGGGTGGCTTCGGGACAAGTCTCTGAATGTCCTTGAGTGGCCCCCAGCCAGAGCTGGTACCGAACCCGATCAAACATCTCTGGAGAGACCTGAAAATAGCTCTGCAGCAACGCTCCCCATCCAACCTGACAGCATGAGAGGATCTGCAGAGAAGAATGAGAGAAACTCCCAAATACAGGTGTGCCAATCTTGTAGCATCATACCCAAGAAGATGAGGCTGTAACGCTACCAAAGGTGCTTCAACAAAATATTGAATAAAGGGTCACGAATACTTTATGTAATTGATCAGTTTTTTAAACATTTATAATAAAATGTACTAACATTTTTAAAAACATGTGTTTTGCTTTGTCATTATGGGGTATTGTGTGTTGATTGAGGAACAATTTAATACATTTTTATAATAAGACTAATGTAACAAAATGTTGGAAAAATTCAAGGGGTCTGAATACTTCTGAATGCACCACACACACACACACACACACACACACACACACACACACACACACACACACACACACACAATAATAATAATAATACGAAACAATAGTTTACTTAGATTCTATCAATTTCTTGCTAGATCCACACCATCAACCGGTTGTAAAAAGCACCAGTGTGTGTCAAAAACGTAGTCTTCTACAGTCACCCGATAGACAACAAGCTGTTACATTGTATGGATAGGCAAAGCACCAGTCCAGTACTATGTCCTGACAGTTCACTGCTGAACAACATGCTGTTATATTGTATATGAGTTAGGACCAGTCCAGTACTATGTCCTCGACACAGTTCACTGCTGAACAACATGCTGTTATATTGTATATGAGTTAGGAGCCTGTGTTTCTGTAATCATGCCACATGCCTGGATTTTTTAAACATTCATTTTTAAATATATTTTTTTAAACGTCTTCATCAAACTTCCCAAATTCTTTGTCAGATGGTCTAGCACCATCCTCAGTCAATTGCTTACGTTTTTAAAATAAAATGATAAAATCTTACTACGGCATACAATTGAGCAAAACACAGGACCGTAAATATGATATGAGGCGATAGACATTCATACCTGGGTCCAGGAGGAGGGACTTGTCCAGCTTTCAGTTCGTCAATGATCTGATCAATGTCTTTAGGACTCAGGTCCTCCTGTAAGCCAGAGGGCAGCAACACATCACAGATCCACATTCAGACAATGAAACTACCCTGATACATCAAACCAGTCTATTTACCCAGTAAAACCACCCTGACACATCAAACCAGTCTATTTACCCAGTAAAACCACCCTGATACATCAAACCAGTCTATTTACCCAGTAAAACCACCCTGATACATCAAACCAGTCTATTTACCCAGTAAAACCACCCTGATACATCAAACCAGTCTATTTACCCAGTAAAACCACCCTGATACATCAAACCAGTCTATTTACCCAGTAAAACCATCCTGACACATCAAACCAGTCTATTTACCCAGTAAAACCAGTCTATTTACCCAGTAAAACCACCCTGATACATCAAACCAGTCTATTTACCCAGTAAACCACCCTGATACATCAAACCAGTCTATTTACCCAGTAAAACCACCTGATACATCAAACCAGTCTATTTACCCAGTAAAACCACCCTGATACATCAAACCAGTCTATTTACCCAGTAAAACCATCCTGACACATCAAACCAGTCTATTTACCCAGTAAAACCAGTCTATTTACCCAGTAAAACCACCCTGATACATCAAACCAGTCTATTTACCCAGTAAAACCAGTCTATTTACCCAGTAAAACCACCCTGATACATCAAACCAGTCTATTTACCCAGTAAAACCATCCTGACACATCAAACCAGTCTATTTACCCAGTAAAACCAGTCTATTTACCCAGTAAAACTACCCTGCTACATCAAACCAGTCTATTTACCCAGTAAAACCACCCTGATACATCAAACCAGTCTATTTACCCAGTAAAACCACCCTGATACATCAAACCAGTCTATTTACCCAGTAAAACCAGTCTATTTACCCAGTAAAACCACCCTGATACATCAAACCAGTCTATTTACCCAGTAAAACCATCCTGACACATCAAACCAGTCTATTTACCCAGTAAAACCACCCTGATACATCAAACCAGTCTATTTACCCAGTAAAACCACCCTGATACATCAAACCAGTATATTTACCCAGTAAAACCACCCTGATACATCAAACCAGTCTATTTACCCAGTAAAACCACCCGGATACATCAAACCAGTCTATTTACCCAGTAAAACCAGTCTATTTACCCAGTAAAACCACCCTGATACATCAAACCAGTCTATTTACCCAGTAAAACCATCCTGACACATCAAACCAGTCTATTTACCCAGTAAAACCACCCTGATACATCAAACCAGTCTATTTACCCAGTAAAACCACCCTGATACATCAAACCAGTCTATTTACCCAGTAAAACTACCCTGATACATCAAACCAGTCTATTTACCCAGTAAAACTACCCTGCTACATCAAACCAGTCTATTTACCCAGTAAAACCACCCTGATACATCAAACCAGTCTATTTACCCAGTAAAACCATCCTGACACATCAAACCAGTCTATTTACCCAGTAAAACCACCCTGATACATCAAACCAGTCTATTTACCCAGTAAAACCACCCTGATACATCAAACCAGTCTATTTACCCAGTAAAACCACCCTGATACATCAAACCAGTCTATTTACCCAGTAAAACCACCCTGATACATCAAACCAGTCTATTTACCCAGTAAAACCAGTCTATTTACCCAGTAAAACCACCCTGACACATCAAACCAGTCTATTTACCCAGTAAAACCACCCTGATACATCAAACCAGTCTATTTACCCAGTAAAACCACCCTGATACATCAAACCAGTCTATTTACCCAGTAAAACCACCTGATACATCAAACCAGTCTATTTACCCAGTAAAACCACCCTGATACATCAAACCAGTCTATTTACCCAGTAAAACCATCCTGACACATCAAACCAGTCTATTTACCCAGTAAAACCAGCCTGATACATCAAACCAGTCTATTTACCCAGTAAAACCAGTCTATTTACCCAGTAAAACCACCCTGATACATCAAACCAGTCTATTTACCCAGTAAAACTACCCTGCTACATCAAACCAGTCTATTTACCCAGTAAAACCACCCGGATACATCAAACCAGTCTATTTACCCAGTAAAACCATCCTGACACATCAAACCAGTCTATTTACCCAGTAAAACCACCCTGATGCATCAAACCAGTCTATTTACCCAGTAAAACCACCCTGATACATCAAACCAGTCTATTTACCCAGTAAAACCACCCTGATACATCAAACCAGTCTATTTACCCAGTAAAACCACCCTGATACATCAAACCAGTCTATTTACCCAGTAAAACCAGTCTATTTACCCAGTAAAACCACCCTGATACATCAAACCAGTCTATTTACCCAGTAAAACCACCCTGATACATCAAACCAGTCTATTTACCCAGTAAAACCACCCTGATACATCAAACCAGTCTATTTACCCAGTAAAACCACCCTGACACATCAAACCAGTCTATTTACCCAGTAAAACCACCCTGACACATCAAACCAGTCTATTTACCCAGTAAAACCACCCTGATACATCAAACCAGTCTATTTACCCAGTAAAACTATTGACATCGTAAAACCAGTCTAGTTACCCAGTAAAACTACCCTGACACATAAAACCAGTCTATTTACCCAGTAAAACCACCCTGATACATCAAACCAGTCTAGTTACCCAGTAAAACTACCCTGACACATAAAACCAGTTCGATAACCTAAATGAGTGAAATTTGTATTGCTATATTTATTCAATTACAAAAAAACAATCAGTTCTGCTTAATTCAGCACGAGGGTTGTGGTTTACAGAGAGCCTTAGTGGTTTTCCAACTAACAGACGGTACTAATGGAGAACTAGAGACCAACTAACAGACGGTACTAATGGAGAACTAGAGACCAACTAACAGACGGTACTAATGGAGAACTAGAGACCAACTAACAGACGGTACTAATGGAGAACTAGAGACCAACTAACAGACGGTACTAATGGAGAACTAGAGACCAACTAACAGACGGTACTAATGGAGAACTAGAGACCAACTAACAGACGGTACTAATGGAGAACTAGAGACCAACTAACAGACGGTACTAATGGAGAACTAGAGACCAACTAACAGACGGTACTAATGGAGAACTAGAGACCAACTAACAGACGGTACTAATGGAGAACTAGAGACCAACTAACAGACGGTACTAATGGAGAACTAGAGACCAACTAACAGACGGTACTAATGGAGAACTAGAGACCAACTAACAGACGGTACTAATGGAGAACTAGAGACCAACTAACAGACGGTACTAATGGAGAACTAGAGAACAACTAACAGACGGTACTAATGGAGAACTAGAGACCAACTAACAGACGGTACTAATGGAGAACTAGAGACCAACTAACAGAGGGTACTAATGGAGAACTAGAGACCAACTAACAGACGGTACTAATGGAGAACTAGAGACCAACTAACAGAGGGTACTAATGGAGAACTAGAGACCAACTAACAGACGGTACTAATGGAGAACTAGAGACCAACTAACAGACGGTACTAATGGAGAACTAGAGACCAACTAACAGACGGTACTAATGGAGAACTAGAGACCAACTAACAGACGGTACTAACGGAGAACTAGAGACCAACTAACAGACGGTACTAACGGAGAACTAGAGACAACTAACAGAGGTACTAACGGAGAACTAGAGACCAACCAATGACGGTACTAATGGAGAACTAGAGACCAACAACAGACGGTACTAATGGAGAACCAGAGAGAGACCAACTAACAGAGGGTACTAATGGAGAACTAGAGACCAACTAACAGACGGTACTAATGGAGAACTAGAGACCAACTAACAGACGGTACTAATGGAGAACTAGAGAAGAGACCAGCTAACAGACGGTACTAATGGAGAAACTAGAGAAGAGACCAACTAACAGGCGGTACTGTGGAGAACTGAGAAGAGACCAACTAATTGGAGAACTGGGAGCCAGTACTAATGGGAGAACTAGAGACCAACTAACAGACGGTACTAATGGAGAACTAGAGACCAACTAACAGACGGTACTAATGGAGAACTAGAGACCAGCTAACAGACGGTACTAATGGAGAACTAGAGACCAACTAACAGACGGTACTAATGGAGAACTAGAGACCAACTAACAGACGGTACTAATGGAGAACTAGAGACCAACTAACAGACGGTACTAATGGAGAACTAGAGACCAACTAACAGACGGTACTAATGGAGAACTAGAGAAGAGACCAACTACTCTAATATTTTTTGCAGGTATCATCATGAGAATATCTCAGTATTATCTCAGTGCTAGTCCGCTGTACCTGCACCAGTGTTTTTCCTTCACAACTTTGTTCTCCATATTTTTTTTAAAAATCGGGAGCCTGTTTGTTTTCAGTACTTTTATTTCAATGACTGATCAAAACTTGTTTACTCATTCATGACTCTTGTTCCTCTGCAGCAGACATATGGTAAGCAATATTGTTTGGAACATCGAATCACAATAAATGTTTTTATTTTTAAATCACAGTATTGAATCGCAATACATATTGTATCGGCACATAAGTATGGTGAGGTTCCTGGCCATTCCCAGATCCAGTATACTCACGTAGTATTTGTCATTGATCTGGACCATGGGAGCGTTAACACAGGCACCAAGACACTCCACCTCTATGAGAGAGAACATCTTGTCTGACGTCATCCCTCCTACCTTGATGCCTGAGGGAGAGAGGAGGAGGAGGAAGATGTTTCCGGCTTATAAGACTGATCTGATGGAAGGATTGGTGAACGGATCCCAGATCAGTTTTGTGCTTTTGTCAACGACATTGCCATTGTCAAGCCAAACATGTTCTGCATGACAATTGGATAAAGAGTTGGAAAGAGAGTAGAAACCGACTGGAACCCAGCATCTTGACACTGCAAAAGAAACTACTTAATATTCACAAAAAAATATACAGGTATAGGTTTAGCTATCATCGTTAAGTAGGAGTGAAAAATAATTTTAATTGATTCTTAGTTCTCCTAGATCTCTGAAGCTAGCTTAATGCTCGACTCTAAACAATCCATTACTGTTGTGTACACTAGGGTTGGGCGATATTACATCGCATCATCTATCTACGACGATTGACAGCCATCGTCGATTGGTAACGAAATCGTAATGTGACAGATGATGGTTGACCCTATTTGAACTGGACTGGTGTAGAGCAGTGAAGAACAGTCTCACAGCACACAGCTATAGACTATAGCCTACACCCATTCTTCATTATCTTATTTCGGACACACTAATTACACTATATATACAAAAGTATGGATACCCCTTCAAATGAGTGGATTCTGCTATTTCAGCCTCACCGTTGCCGACAGGTGTATACAAATCGAGCACACAGCCATGCAATCTCCATAGACAAACATTGACAGTAGAATGGTCCTTACTGAAGAACTGGTGACTTTCAACGTGGCACCGTCATAGGATGCCACCTTTCCAACAAGTCAGTTTTGTCAAATTTCTGCCCTGCTATAACTGTATGGGCTGTTATTGTGAAGTGCAAACGTTGAGAAGCAACAACAGCTCAGTCAGGAAGAGGTAGACCCCACAAACTCACAGAACGGGACCGTCAAGTGTTGAAGCGCATAAAATCCGTCTGTCCCGGTTGCAACACTCACCCGAGTTCCAAACTGCCTCTGGAAGCAACGTCAGCACAAGAACTGTTCGTCGGGAGCTTCATGAAATGGGTTTCCATGGCAGAGCAGCCGCACACAAGCCTAAGATCACCATGCGTAATGCCAAGCGTTGGCTGGAGTGGAGTAAATCTTGCCGCCATTGGATTCTGGAGCAGTGGAAACACGTTCTCTGGAGTGATGAATCACGCTTCACCATCTGGCAGTCCGACGGACGAATCTGGGTTTGGCGAGTGCCAGGAGAACGCTACCTGCCCAAATGCATAGTGCCAACTGTAAAGTTTGGTGGAGGAGGAATAATGGTCTGGGGCTGTTTTTCATGGTTCAGGCCTCTTCGTTCCAGTGAAGTGAAATCCGAACTCTACAGCATAACAATGACGTTCTAGATGATTCTGTGCTTCTAACACAGAGCCCTGACCTCAACAAACACCTTTGCGATGAATTAGAACGACAACTGTGAGCCAGGTCTAATCGCCCAACATCAGTACCTGACCTCACCAATGCTCTTCTGGCTGAATGGAAGCAAGTCCCCACAGCAATGTTCCAACATCTAGTGGAAAACCTTCCCAGAAGAGTGGAGGCTGTTATAGCAGCAATGTTTCAATATCTAGTGGAAAACCTTCCCAGAAGAGTGGAGGCTGTTATAGCAGCAATGTTCCAACATCTAGTAGAAAGCCTTCCCAGAAGAGTGGAGGCTGTTATAGCAGCAATGTTCCAACATCTAGTGGAAAGCCTTCCCAGAAGAGTGGAGGCTGTTATAGCAGCAATGTTCCAACATCTAGTGGAAAGCCTTCCCAGAAGAGTGGAGGCTGTTATAGCAGCAATGTTCCAACATCTAGTGGAAAGCCTTCCCAGAAGAGTGGAGGCTGTTATAGCAGCAAAAGTGGCAGACCAACTCCATATTAATACCTATGAATTTTGGAATCGGGTGTCCACATACTTTTGGTCATGTAGTGCATCTTGTGTCTACTAGCAGTTAAAAACAACATATCCTATATTCCCTTCGCTCTCTATTCTATGAATAGGACTTTGGTCGTTTTATGCATGGATTTATCCCAATCAAACAATGAATGTAACGGACTTGCATCTCAAAGTTGTTTTGGATAGCTTACAAATGTAAGGTAGCGAGGTGACTGACTATGTCAATAGCCCATAGATCTAAATGACAAGTTTTCATCAAGTTTAAGTTTATTAAGAAAGAAATTATCCATTCGGCCAGGATAACCCCTCCATGTGAGGTCACAAACCAAATGGCCAATAACCCATCTCCTACTGGCCTATCACAAACCAAATGGACAATAACCCTCCTCCTACTGGCCTATCACAAAACCAAATGGCCAATAACCCATCCTCCTACTGGCCTATCACAAACCAAATGGCCAATAACCCATCCTCCTACTGGCCTATCACAAACCAAATGGCCAATAACCCTCCTCCTACTGGCCTATCACAAAACCAAATGGCCAATAACCCATCCTCCTACTGGCCTATCACAAACCAAATGGACAATAACCCATCCTCCTACTGGCCTATCACAAACCAAATGGCCAATAACCCATCCTCCTACTGGCCTATCACAAACCAAATGACCAATAACCCATCCTCCTACTGGCCTATCACAAACCAAATGGCCAATAACCCATCCTCCTACTGGCCTATCACAAACCAAATGGCCAATAACCCATCCTCCTACTGGCCTATCACAAAACCAAATGGCCAATAACCCATCCTCCTACTGGCCTATCACAAACCAAATGGACAATAACCCATCCTCCTACTGGCCTATCACAAACCAAATGGCCAATAACCCATCCTCCTACTGGCCTATCACAAACCAAATGGCCAATAACCCATCCTCCTACTGGCCTATCACAAATGGCCAAATCCTCCTACTGGCCTATCACAAAACCAAATGGCCAATAACCCATCCTCCTACTGGCCTATCACAAAACCAAATGGCCAATAACCCATCCTCCTACTGGCCTATCACAAACCAAATGGCCAATAACCCATCCTCCTACTGGCCTATCACAAACCAAATGGCCAATAACCCATCCTCCTACTGGCCTATCACAAACCAAATGGCCAATAACCCATCCTCCTACTGGCCTATCACAAACCAAATGGCCAATAACCCATCCTCCTACTGGCCTATCACAAAACCAAATGGCCAATAACCCATCCTCCTACTGGCCTATCACAAACCAAATGGCCAATAACCCATCCTCCTACTGGCCTATCACAAACCAAATGGCCAATAACCCATCCTCCTACTGGCCTATCACAAACCAAATGGCCAATAACCCATCCTCCTACTGGCCTATCACAAACCAAATGGCCAATAACCCATCCTCCTACTGGCCTATCACAAACCAAATGGCCAATAACCCCATCCTCCTACTGGCCTATCACAAAACCAAATGGCCAATAACCCATCCTCCTACTGGCCTATCACAAACCAAATGGCCAATAACCCATCCTCCTACTGGCCTATCACAAACCAAATGGCCAATAACCCATCCTCCTACTGGCCTATCACAAACCAAATGGCCAATAACCCATCCTCCTACTGGCCTATCACAAACCAAATGGCCAATAACCCATCCTCCTACTGGCCTATCACAAACCAAATGGCCAAAACCATCCTCCTACTGGCCTATCATAAAACCAAATGGCCCAATAACCCATCCTCCTACTGGCCTATCACAAAACCCCTCCTCCATGTGAGGTAAAAAATAAAATAAAAATGTAATGGCCACACAGACACATGTTTTGGCTCTGTCATAACCTCACATGGTCTCTCCTATCATTGCTATGCAGACTGACACACAATTAATCTTCTCCTTTCCCCCTTCTGATGACCAGGTGGCGAATCGCATCTCTGCATGTCTGGCAGACATATCAGTGTGGATGACGGATCACCACCTCAAGCTGAACCTCGGCAAGACGGAGCTGCTCTTCCTCCCGGGAAGGACTGCCCATTCCATGATCTCGCCATCACGGTTGACAACTCCATTGTGTCCTCCTCCCAGAGCGCTAAGAACCTTGGCGTGATCCTGGACAACACCCTGTCGTTCTCAACTAACATCAAGGCGGTGGCCCGTTCTTGTAGGTTCATGCTCTACAACATCCGCAGAGTACGACCCTGTCTCACACAGGAAGCAGCGCAGGTCCTAATCCAGGCACTTGTCATCTCCCGTCTGGATTACTGCAACTCGCTGTTGGCTGGGCTCCCTGCCTGTGCCATTAACCCCTACAACTCATCCAGAACGCCGCAGCCCGTCTGGTGTTCAACCTTCCCAAGTTCTCTCACGTCACCCCGCTCCTCCGCTCTCTCCACTGGCTTCCAGTTGAAGCTCGCATCCGCTACAAGACCATGGTGCTTGCCTACGGAGCTGTGGGGAACGGCACCTCAGTACCTCCAGGCTCTGATCAGGCCCTACACCCAAACAAGGGCACTGCGTTCATCCACCTCTGGCCTGCTCGCCTCCCTACCACTGAGGACGTACAGTTCCCGCTCAGCCCAGTCAAAACTGTTCGCTGCTCTGGCCCCCAATGGTGGAACAAACTCCTCACGACGCCAGGACAGCGGAGTCAATCACCACCTTCCGGAGACACCTGAAACCCCACCTCTTTCAGGAATACCTAGGATAGGATAAAGTAATCCTTCTCACCCCCTTAAAAGATTTAGATGCACTATTGTAAAGTGGCTGTTCCACTGGATGTCTTAAGGTGAGCACCAATTTGTAAGTCGCTCTGGATAAGAGCGTCTGCTAAATGACTTAAATGTAAAATGTAAATGTAATGTTCATCTGTCATATAGACAATAATAAAAAATAACAAAATCAACATTTGTTTATCCCATCTTCACTTTGATCTCCTTTCATGTCTGGGTCCGCCTGTCGATCTCTTACCCAGTTTGTTCTGGAGGGCCTCCAGGATGCTGTCGGAGTCGCAAAGCATGCAGGGAGTTGTAGTGCAGATCTGGATGTGGTACTTGCCCACCGGCTGCCTCAGGAACATGGTGTAGAACGTCGCTACCTCATAGATCCTCATCGGAGGGACCTCAAGCACCTCGGCCACCTGGGAGAAGAGAGGAAAATGTATGTTTTAAAAATAAAAAAAAATAAAATAAAATGGAGGCTCATTAACAAAAAAAGGTGTAGCATTGACTTAAGTATAATCAGTCCAGTAATGGATGCTGGAGTCGGTTTCTAAATGGCTCGTCCTTACTGATCCCGCCCCTGGTCTGGTTTCTAAATGGCTCGTCCCTACTGATCCCGCCCCTGGTCTGGTTTCTAAATGGCTCGTCCTTACTGATCCCGCCCCTGGTCTGGTTTCTAAATGGCTCGTCCCTACTGATCCCGCCCCTGGTCTGGTTTCTAAATGGCTCGTCCTTACTGATCCCGCCCCTGGTCTGGTTTCTAAATGGCTCGTCCCTACTGATCAAGCCCCTGGTCTGGTTTCTAAATGGCTCGTCCCTACTGATCAAGCCCCTGGTCTGGTTTCTAAATGGCTCGTCCTTACTGATCCCGCCCCTGGTCTGGTTTCTAAATGGCTCGTCCCTACTGATCAAGCCCCTGGTCTGGTTTCTAAATGGCTCGTCCCTACTGATCAAGCCCCTGGTCTGGTTTCTAAATGGCTCGTCCTTACTGATCAAGCCCCTGGTCTGGTTTCTAAATGGCTCGTCCCTACTGATCCCGCCCCTGGTCTGGTTTCTAAATGGCTCGTCCCTACTGATCCCGCCCCTGGTCTGGTTTCTAAATGGCTCGTCCTTACTGATCACGCCCCTGGTCTGGTTTCTAAATGGCTCGTCCTTACTGATCACGCCCCTGGTCTGGTTTCTAAATGGCTCGTCCTTACTGATCCCGCCCCTGGTCTGGTTTCTAAATGGCTCGTCCTTACTGATCCCGCCCCTGGTCTGGTTTCTAAATGGCTCGTCCTTACTGATCCCGCCCCTGGTCTGGTTTCTAAATGGCTCGTCCTTACTGATCACGCCCCTGGTCTGGTTTCTAAATGGCTCGTCCTTACTGAACACGCCCCTGGTCTGGTTTCTAAATGGCTCGTCCTTACTGAACACGCCCCCTGGTCTGGTTTCTAAATGGCTCGTCCTTACTGATCCCGCCCCTGGTCTGGTTTCTAAATGGCTCGTCCTTACTGATCCCGCCCCTGGTCTGGTTTCTAAATGGCTCGTCCTTACTGATCCCGCCCCTGGTCTGGTTTCTAAATGGCTCGTCCTTACTGATCACGCCCCTGGTCTGGTTTCTAAATGGCTCGTCCTTACTGATCACGCCCCTGGTCTGGTTTCTAAATGGCTCGTCCTTACTGAACACGCCCCTGGTCTGGTTTCTAAATGGCTCGTCCTTACTGAACACGCCCCTGGTCTGGTTTCTAAATGGCTCGTCCTTACTGATCAAGCCCCTGGTCTGGTTTCTAAATGGCTCGTCCCTACTGATCCCGCCCCTGGTCTGGTTTCTAAATGGCTCGTCCCTACTGATCCCGCCCCTGGTCTGGTTTCTAAATGGCTCGTCCCTACTGATCCCGCCCCTGGTCTGGTTTCTAAATGGCTCGTCCCTACTGATCAAGCCCCTGGTCTGGTTTCTAAATGGCTCGTCCCTACTGATCCCGCCCCTGGTCTGGTTTCTAAATGGCTCGTCCTTACTGATCCCGCCCCTGGTCTGGTTTCTAAATGGCTCGTCCTTACTGATCCCGCCCCTGGTCTGGTTTCTAAATGGCTCGTCCTTACTGATCACGCCCCTGGTCTGGTTTCTAAATGGCTCGTCCTTACTGAACACGCCCCTGGTCTGGTTTCTAAATGGCTCGTCCTTACTGAACACGCCCCTGGTCTGGTTTCTAAATGGCTCGTCCTTACTGATCCCGCCCCTGGTCTGGTTTCTAAATGGCTCGTCCTTACTGATCCCGCCCCTGGTCTGGTTTCTAAATGGCTCGTCCTTACTGATCACGCCCCTGGTCTGGTTTCTAAATGGCTCGTCCTTACTGATCACGCCCCTGGTCTGGTTTCTAAATGGCTCGTCCTTACTGAACACGCCCCTGGTCTGGTTTCTAAATGGCTCGTCCTTACTGATCAAGCCCCTGGTCTGGTTTCTAAATGGCTCGTCCCTACTGATCCCGCCCCTGGTCTGGTTTCTAAATGGCTCGTCCTACTGATCCCGCCCCTGGTCTGGTTTCTAAATGGCTCGTCCCTACTGATCCCGCCCCTGGTCTGGTTTCTAAATGGCTCGTCCCTACTGATCCCGCCCCTGGTCTGGTTTCTAAATGGCTCGTCCCTACTGATCCCGCCCCTGGTCTGGTTTCTAAATGGCTCGTCCTTACTGATCCCGCCCCTGGTCTGGTTTCTAAATGGCTCGTCCCTACTGATCCCGCCCCTGGTCTGGTTTCTAAATGGCTCGTCCTTACTGATCCCGCCCCTGGTCTGGTTTCTAAATGGCTCGTCCTTACTGATCCCGCCCCTGGTCTGGTTTCTAAATGGCTCGTCCTTACTGATCCCGCCCCTGGTCTGGTTTCTAAATGGCTCGTCCCTACTGATCCCGCCCCTGGTCTGGTTTCTAAATGGCTCGTCCCTACTGATCCCGCCCCTGGTCTGGTTTCTAAATGGCTCGTCCTTACTGATCCCGCCCCTGGTCTGGTTTCTAAATGGCTCGTCCCTACTGATCCCGCCCCTGGTCTGGTTTCTAAATGGCTCGTCCTTACTGATCCCGCCCCTGGTCTGGTTTCTAAATGGCTCGTCCTTACTGATCCCGCCCCCTCTGTGGTTGAACAAATCTACATCAGCACACCACTCATTCATTCTGATTATGCCTATTTAAAAAAATCTGTTGCCACAAAAGCAAACCAGATTAACATACTCTATTCTGAAGCAAACAGATGACCTCAGTCGGCATATTGTTCATGGCTGAGATGGGGATATTGATTGATTGATTTACCTTGTTCATGGCTGAGATGGGAGCCATCCATGCTGTCTCTGAGCCAGGTCCAACACGGGGATGGTGGCGGCCTGCTTGTGGCCCTCTGGGTACATACTAATGATAGCATCAATCCTCTTAAAACAACAAACGGCTTTCATTAGTGACGCTTATATGATGTGGTTTGTTGATAAGAACAGAACATGTGATTGTTTTATGAAAGCTTCCTTTCATAAAAAAAAAAAAACATTTTTTTTTTTTTTAAAGTTAAAAGTTGTGAAATTGATGCGATTTACATTGTAATAAACCGGTGTTTTAATAGTTGTTGTTTTAGTCTTGATTTGCAGTCATTTCTTTAAATAATAATGTTCTTGACATCGTCCACTCACCTTCAGGTTGTCCACAGTGAACTCAAATGGAGTATCTGGGTTGTTGTCAGGTGTGTCTCTGTGCTGCAGTGGAAAGAAAACAAGCAGATTAAATCATTAATTCATTATTAATCATTATATTGAAGTCAGTTTTACAGAAATCCTACCAGTACCTGCCAAAACTAAAAACAATGTTGTATTAGTTCAAAATGTTAAATTAGTAAAGCTACCAACTCGTCAGGAAAAGGACCATCTTCCCCCATAGATCACTATGGGGAGAGGAAAGCCCAAGGTGGTTGAGATAAAGCCTTTTTATCTACACCAATATGAGTGCTGTATCCAACAACATAAGCCGAGTTCACAGGCAGACCAATTCTGATATGTTTTTCTCTCACTAATTGGTCTTTTGACCAATTAGATCAACTCGAAAACAATTTTGTACAAAATACTGATGTGATTGGTCAAAAACACCAATTAGTGAGGGGGAGGAGTCTCTGAATTACACACCTTGTGTAAACGCAGCCATATTGGCACTACAGGAAATGTACCACTGCCCCTTGTGAACAGTCCTATCCTGGTGTTATCTGGTTAAAATGGTCATCGTAAACATGCACAAGCTATGGTTGCTATGCCAAGGGACTGTTACCATGTCAACATGTCTCTATGCCAAGGGACTGTTACCATGTCAACATGTCTCTATGCCAAGGGACTGTTACCATGTCTCTATGCCAAGGGACTGTTACCATGTCTCTATGCCAAGGGACTGTTACCATGTCAACATGTCTCTATGCCAAGGGACTGTTACCATGCCATATTTCCATCACCTGAGTAGAAGCAACAACCATGTGCTGTTGTTTCAACAGTAACCACTAACACATGACATCTAGTGACAGGGAGAGTTTTTTTTGTATATACAGTAGAGTATTGCAATATATATTTGTATATACAGTGGAGTATCGCTATATATATTTGTGTATATACAGTAGAGTATTGCAATATATATTTGTGTATATACAGTAGAGTATTGCAATATATATATTTGTATATACAGTAGAGTATTGCAATATATATATTTGTATATACAGTGGAGTATTGCAATATATATTCAGATATATATTTTTATTTTATAACATCTTACAGTAGTTGCATGATATGAAAGGCTGGTTCATATAGTTGAGTAGGGCCAGACCTAGTTGCATGATACAATGCGTATGAAAGGCTGGTTCATATAGTTGAGTAGGGCCAGACCTTAACAACAGTGAACATGTACAAAACAAGCCATGGCCTTGTTGTTGGAGATATTGACTTAAGGTTCTTAGTGTTAGTCACATCATAGTCTTTTGTTAGCCAGTGGTGTAAAGTACTTAAGTAGTACTTAAAGTATTTCTCACTTAAGGCGTTTTTTGGGGGAGGTTATCTGTACATTACTATTTATATTTGACTACTTCTACTTCACTTCATTCCGTAAGAAAATAATGTACTTTTTACTCCATACATTTTCCTTGACACCAAAAAGTACATTACATTTTGAATGCTTAGCAGGACAGGAAAATAGTCACATTCAGGAAAATAGTCAAAATTCACACACTTATCAAGAGAACATCCCTGGTCATCCCTACTGCCTCTGATCTGGAGGACTCATTAAACAGAGAACATCCCTGGTCATACCTACTGCCTCTGATCTGGAGGACTCACTAAACAGAGAACATCCCTGGTCATCCCCTACCTCTGATCTGGAGGACTCACTAAACAGAGAACATCCCTGGTCATCCCTACTGCCTCTGATCTGGAGGACTCACTAAACAGAGAACATCCCTGGTCATCCCTACTGCCCCTCTGATCTGGAGGACTCACTAAACAGAGAACATCCCTGGTCATCCCTACTGCCTCTGATCTGGAGGACTCACTAAACAGAGAACATCCCTGGTCATCCCTACTGCCTCTGATCTGGAGGACTCACTATCTGTTGGACTAGTTAACTGTAAGGTTGCAAGATTGAATCTACGAGCTGACAAGGTTCAAATCTGTTGTTCTGCCCTGACGAGGTATTTAACCCACTGTTCCTAGGCCGTCATTGAAAATAAGAATGTGTTCTTATCTGACTTACCTAGTTAAATAAAGGTGTAAAAATTAAATAAAAAGTCGGTCAAAAATACCGATTTCCGATTGTTATGAAAACTTGAAATCGGCCCTAATTAAATCGGCCGACCCCTACTCTGGACAGTTCTGACCTAGAATATGTGGACAACTACAAATACCTAGGTGTCTGGTTAGACTGTAAACTCTCCTTCCAGACTCACATCAAACATCTCAATCCAAAATTAAATCTAGAATTGGCTTCCTATTTCACAACAATGTCTCCTTCACTCATGCTGCCAAACATACCCTCGTAAAACAGGCTATCCTACCGATCCATGACTTCGGCGATGTCATTTACAAAATAGCCTCCAACACTCTACTCAGAAAACTGGATGTAGTCTATCACAGTGCCATCCGTTTTGTCACCAAAGCCCCATATACCACCCACCACTGCAACCTGTATGCTCTCGTTGGTTGGCCCTGACTACATATTCGTTGCCAAACCCACTGGCTCTAGGTCATCTAAGTCTTTGCTAGGTAAAGCCCCGCCTTATCTCAGCTCACTGATCACTATAGCAACACCCACCAGTAGCACATGCAGGTATATTTCACGGGTCATCCCCAAAGCCAACACTTCCTGGGTTGGCGCCCCCCCCTTGGGTTGTGCCGTGGCGGAGATCTTTGTGGGCTATACTCGGCCTTGTCTCAGGATGGTAAGTTGGTGGTTGAAGATATCCCTCTAGTGGTGTGGGGGCTGTGCTTGGCAAAGTGGGTGGGTTATATCCTTCCTGTTTGGCCCTGTCGGGGTGTCCTCGGATGGGGCCACAGTGTCTCCTGACCCCTCCTGTCTCAGCCTCCAGTATTTATGCTACAGTAGTTTGTGTCGGGGGGCTAGGGTCAGTTTGTTATATCTGGAGTACTTCTCCTGTCCTATTCGGTGTCCTGTGTGAATCTAAGTGTGCGTTCTTTAATTCTCTCCTTCTCTCTCTCGGAGGACCTGAGCCCTAGGACCATGCCCCAGGACTACCTGACATGATGACTCCTTGCTGTCCCCAGTCCACCTGGCCATGCTGCTGCTCCAGTTTCACTGGCCTGGGCCCTAGGACCATGTCCCAGGACTACCTGACATGATGACTCCTTGCTGTCCCCAGTCCACCTGGCCATGCTGCTGCTCCAGTTTCAACTGTTCTGCCTTACTATTATTCGACCATGCTGGTCATTTATGAACATTTGAACATCTTGGCCACGTTCTGTTATAATCTCCACCCGGCACAGCCAGAGAGGACTGGCCACCCACATATGCTCTCTAATTCTCTCTTTCTTTCTCTCTCTCGGAGGACCTGAGCCCTAGGACCGTGCCCCAGGACTACCTGACATGATGACTCCTTGCTGTCCCCAGTCCACCTGACTGTGCTGCTGCTCCAGTTTCAACTGTTCTGCCTTATTATTCGACCATGCTGGTCATTTATGAACATTTGAACATCTTGGCCATGTTCTGTTATAATCTCTACCCGGCACAGCCAGAAGAGGACTGGCCACCCCACATAGCCTGGTTCCTCTCTAGGTTTTCTTCCTAGGTTTTGGCCTTTCTAGGGAGTTTTTCCTAGCCACCGTGCTTTTACGCCTGCATTGCTTGCTGTTTGGGGTTTTTAGGCTGGGTTTCTGTACAGCACTTTGAGATATCAGCTGATGTACGAAGGGCTTTATAAATAAATTTGATTTGATTTGATTCCTTTGCCGCCTTTCCTTCTAGTTCTCTGCTGCCAATGACTGGAACTAATTGCAAAAAATCACTGAAGCTGGAGACTTATATCTCCCTCTCTAACTTTAAGCATCAGCTGTCAGAGCAGCTTACCGATCACTGTACCTGTAAACAGCCAATCTGTAATAGCACACCCAACTACCTCATCCCCATATTATTACTTACCCTCTTGCTCCTTTGTGTCTCTACTTGCGCATTCATCTTCTTCACATCTATCACTCCAGTGTTAATCTGCTAAATTGTAATTACTTTGCTACTATTTATTGCCTTACCTCCTTACTTCACACTGTACGTTGATTTTTATATTGTGTAACTCTGTTGTTGTTTTTGTCGCACTGCTTTGCTTTATCTTGGCCAGGTCGCAGTTCTCAACTGGCCTACCTGGTTAAATAAAAGTGAAATAAAATCAACACAATCCGAGGTCCTCCCGGGTGCGCAGTGGTCTAGGGCGCTGCATCGCAGTGCTAGCTGTGCAACCAGAGACTCTGGGTTCGCGCCCAGGCTCTGTCGCAGGCGGCCGCGACGCACAATTGGCTTTAGCGTCATCCGGGTTAGGAGGTTTGGCCGGTAGGGATATCTTTGTCTAATCGCGCACCAGCGACTCCTGTGGCGGGCCGGGCGCAGTGCACGCTAACCAAGCACGGTGTTTCCTCCGACACATTGGTGCGGCTGGCTTGGATGCGCGCTGTGAAGCAGTGCGGCTTGCTGAGACGAAGGCTTTCGACCTTCGTCTCCCGAGCCCGTATGGGAGTTGTAGCGATGGATACCACAGAAAAAAATATATTATTAAAAATATATATATAAAAAATTTTTGGGACAATCCTGTCTCTGAGCTCTTTATGGCTTTGTTTCTGCTTCTACACTGTGCCTTTCCAAATCATGTCCAATCAATTGAATTGATGGTGGAATCCAGTCCAGTTGTAGAAACATATCAAGGATGATCAATGGAAACACGATGCACCTGAGCTCAATTTCAAGTAAAGGGTCTTTCTGTTTTTTATACATTTGTAAAAATGTCTGTTTTTGCTTTGTCATTGCGGGGTATTGTGTGAGGGGGGAAAGTATTTAATCCATTTTAGAATAAGGCTGTAATGTAACAAAATGTGGATAAAGTGAAGGGATCTGGATACTTCACGAATGCACTCTCATATTTACACAAGTACTCACACCCGAGTCAATAATTCATAGAAGCACCCATAGCAGCGATTACAGCTATGAGTCTTTCTGGGTAAGTCTCTAAGAGATTTCCACACCTGGATTGTACAACATTTGCCCATTTATTATTTTCAAAATTCTTCAAGCTCTGTCAAATTGGTTGGCTAAAGAACCATTTTTAGGTCTTGCCATAGATTTTGAAGCAGATTTAGGTCGAAACTGTAACTAGGCCACTCAGGAATATTCTGTGTCTTCTTGGTAAGCAACTGCAGTGTAGATTTGGCCTTGTGTTTTTGGTTATTGTCCTGCAGAAAGGTGAATTTATCTCCCAGTGTCTGGTGGAAAGCAGACTGAACCAGGTTTACCTCTAGGACTTTGCCTGTGCTTAGCTCCATGAAGGAAAAAAATGATCCTGAAAACCATCCCAGTCCTTACTGATTACAAGCATGCCCATAACATGATGCAGCCACCACTATGCTTGAAAATATGCAGAGTGGTACTCTAATGTGTTGTATTGGATTTGACCCAAACATAACATGTATTCAGGACAAGTGGTTTCCTTCCTCTACGGCAACTGAGTTAGGAAGGACGCCTATATCTTTGTAGGGACTGGGTGTATTGATACACCATCCAAAGTGTAATGAATAACTACACCATACCCAAAGGGATATTTTATGTCCTCTTTTTATTTTACCAATAGTTGTTGTTCTTTGTGAGGCATTGGAAAACCTCCCTGGTCTTTGTGGTTGTATCTGTGTTTGAAATTCACTGCTTGACTGAGGGACCTGACAGATAATTGTGTGTGTGGGGTACAGAGATGAGGTAGTCATTCAAAAATCTTGTTAAACAACATTATTGCAATGCACACAGAGTGAATCCATGCAACTTATTATGTGACTTATTGCACACAGAGTGAATCCATGCAACTTAGTATGTGACTTATTGCACACAGAGTGAATCCATGCAACTTAGTATGTGACGTACTGCACACAGAGTGAATCCATGCAACTTAGTATGTGACTTATTGCACACAAACAAAAGGGTTGAATACTTATTGACTCAAGACATTTCAGTTTTTCATATAATTAATTTGTATAAAAACTATTTAAAAACTAATATCTAAAAACAATTCCACTTTGACATGTTGCGATATTGTGTGTAGTGGGCCAGTAACCAAAACAAATCTTAAATCAGTTTTAAATTCAGGCTGTAATATAACAAAATGCTGAAAAAGTCAAGGGTGTGAATACTTTCTGAAGGCCATGTATATGTGAGGAATGACGTGTGCCACTTCCTGTTTCCTGTTTCTTTTCCTTCATTTACTTTACTTCAACCGAAGTAAACGGAGCTCAATTGCATCTTGTACAGCTAATATTTTCCATATGATGATTTCTCTCTCTAGCCACATTGAACAACATGAGTATTGACACTGCCTTCACGAACGAATTGTCGCAGCAGATCATACCATTATTGTTTGTTGTTATTCTTTAAATTAAATTCTATATTGCAACCAAATTTGCATAATGTTGTCATGGAAAATATTCATGTTGTTTCCAACTAGCAATCAACAACTGTGCCGTAAATACGTCTGCATTATTGAACGTTAAGATTGCCCAAACGCCAGTCTCTTTGGCAAATGACGGGAATGGCAAGGAGTGGAATGTTAACTAAAGAGACTGGTACCCAGACTAGCCTTGTGTGGCCATACTTCCCAATCTCGTCTTGGTAGGTAAGAAGCCTGGGCTTCTGAGGCTAGTCACATTAAGGATATAGTACAGTAAGAAATCAGCGAGGTTAGAGATCCTACACAGCTGCACTCACCACAAAGATGCCCCCAGCTCCAGCTCTGGCAGCGGACTGGTGCAGACTCCTGACCTGCCTGGACTGAGAAGATGGAACATTGACAGAAAAAGAAGGATGTTAATGTGTGAATAAGGTTTGATTCTATGCAATACCAACCCAAAACGAATTTATTAAAGACTTCAATACCAACAGGACAATTTGGCAGTATGAGGCACCAGTTATAATTATGACCATTGTGATTCAAAACGATTAAGAAGTTGTAAGGTAGCCGTGAAGCAAACTAGCCAGCAAACTATGCAAGGCTCTTTTACGCTAGCTAACTCAGTTAGCCAGTCAGGAAGCTTTAGCTAGCGAACTGACAAGGACAAAGATATATTTTCACAATCGTTCAATCAACATTATTGTTCATATTAATATTTGACTAAATCATGACTCTAAATGAAAGTGTAACATTGGCTGGTGTAACTAGCAACTAGTTAGCTAGCCATTCCGCTAGCTAGGCCGCTTGCCCTTGTCAAGTGTCATGCAACATATTTCATTCAATTCTCATAAAACGTAATGATCATAAGACTGATAATGTTAGTATAACCCGAGTACATTGTTATAACCATACCGTTTGCGATACAACAGATCGAATTGCAGAAGTTAAAAACATCTTGACAGCGTAGTTTTGTCCCGTTGATACAACACTTATTGACGACAGCAAAGGCTGACATCGATTTACGGTCGTCTCGATTGAGAGGGTCTGGCTTTACGCAACGTGTTTACTTCTGAAGTGAAACTAATCGACCACAGATCAAACATGATCAGAAATTATTACAACTTTGTTTTCTCTGTCCAAATGTATCTCCATTTATGTGAACGATCACATACGATTATTAGGCTGATTTAACGGTCAGTATTTGCATGGACGTGTGTATCTTTCTGTACTACTCCATTGTTCAGCAATATGAGCGTCTTTTTTTCTTTTTTTATGGTGACATTGACAGTGGTGGAACGTTAAAACAAGAGTTTCTATTGGACAAATGAAGTTAGGCCCCTCCCCGTTTCGCTCCGTGTATTTTCATTCTGACCCGAAGTCGCCCTACAAAAAGACGCAATTGTCTCTACAAGCCAGAATGTGGAATACAATGATATGTACAGGGTGTACGTGCTGTAGGTCCTTCTGATGACAGGAGGTGGAGATAAGGAGATAGGGTGTCCACATGAAAGTGTTGTTTGCCTACCTTTCTGCGCTCGCAGGTAGGTTCTGTTGATTGTATTTTCAATCTCCTGATGTGATGCACAATATGTAAACAATTGCCGAATGTAACCAAAGCACGTTTCCTCGCAATCAGCAGGAATTGTTTGCCTTTCGGTCTGTGGTTAGATTAGTCTCAGCCATATTGTGCAAGTGTTTGTCACATGCGAATTGCATCAGTATTGAAAATAAAAAAACGGAAATAAAAACCGATGAACAGACCAGCATACTGAAGGTCGGATTGATAGCATTTCCCTGTGGATATTGTGTATCAGATTACCTCCGACATAGGGATAAAATTATCAGGACAACAGGTCAAGTAAGTTGAAGTTAAGTTTGTTCAACATTCTGACTGATAATGGGACTGTTTGGGAATGCTGAGCCTACATGTTAGAGACGAGTGTGTAAGTATTTCACTCATCCAGAACTCAGATTGGAAGGCGTGGGCTTACTTGAGGAAGCTTGTTGTAATAAATATATAGCACAAATTCTTCATTCACAAAACCAATTTACACCGAGAGGAACATTTTTCTGGAACATGCTTATTCCTGACATTGTCTGGAGAAAAATATGGTTGAGGCCTTTACAAATATTGTATACCAAACAAAGTTAAGAAAGTGCACTTTAAAATGTTTACATAAGATACATCCATGTAATTCTATGTTATCCAAATTTGTGGCTGTTGATGATATCTGCGCTTTCTCTGAAAAAAAAAAAAGTAGGTGAGAATCTCTCACTTGTACCTTTGAATGTAAATGTGTGTCAGAATTTTGGGAAAACCTTGCAAACATATTTACCAAAATCAACACTACCCATGTATTTGACATGAAGGATATAACATGATGTTACTGATGTTGCAATGATAACAAGACCATTGAAATGATTGTGATTTTTTATTTTCTTGTTGCCAAATACTTTATAAAAACAAACAAATTCCAAATTACTATACCAAAATTACACATTTTTCTGATTTGAATTGAATTATCTTATTATAACATTAGTGAGATGAGGAATAGAAGTCGGGGCCAGCAAGGTGGAGCTGGATCGGCAAAGTGAGATGAGGAATAGAAGAGCGTCTGCTAAATGACTTCAATGTAAAAATGTAATGTAAGTCGTGGCCAGCAAGGTGGAGCTGGATCAAAAAAGTGAGATGAGGACTAGAAGTCGGGGCCAGCAAGGTGGAGTGTGTGTGTGTGTCCGTGCAAGTAGAAAAGCATGTTGACTTGCCCAACTTGTAGAGAGACACCAATGCCCTCCTCTCTTTCACGTTGACTCGCCCTACTTGTAGAGGAACACCAATGCCCTCTCTTTCACGTTGACTCGCCCTACTTGTAGAGAAACACCAATGCCCTCCTCCTCTCTTTCACGTTGACTCGCCCTACTTGTAGAGAAACACCAATGCCCTCCTCCTCTCTTTCACGTTGACTCGCCCTACTTGTAGAGAAACACCAATGCCCTCCTCCTCTCTTTCACGTTGACTCGCCCTACTTGTAGAGAAACACCAATGCCCTCCTCCTCTCTTTCACGTTGACTCGCCCTACTTGTAGAGAAACACCAATGCCCTCCTCCTCTCTTTCACGTTGACTCGCCCTACTTGTAGAGAAACACCAATGCCCTCCTCTCTTTCACGTTGACTCGCCCTACTTGTAGAGACACCAATGCCCTCCTCCTCTCTTTCACGTTGACTCGCCCTACTTGTAGAGAGACACCAATGCCCTCCTCTCTTTCACGTTGACTCGCCCTACTTGTAGAGAAACACCAATGCCCTCCTCTCTTTCACGTTGACTCGCCCTACTTGTAGAGAAACACCAATGCCCTCCTCTCTCTTTCACGTTGACTCGCCCTACTTGTAGAGAAACACCAATGCCCTCCTCCTCTCTTTCACGTTGACTCGCCCTACTTGTAGAGAAACACCAATGCCCTCCTCCTCTCTTTCACGTTGACCCGCCCTACTTGTAGAGAAACACCAATGCCCTCCTCCTCTCTTTCACGTTGACCCGCCCTACTTGTAGAGAAACACCAATGCCCTCCTCCTCTCTTTCACGTTGATTTCGCCCTACTTGTAGAGAAACACCAATGCCCTCCTCCTCTCTTTCACGTTGACTCGCCCTACTTGTAGAGAAACACCAATGCCCTCCTCTCTTTCACGTTGACTCGCCCTACTTGTAGAGAAACACCAATGCCCTCCTCCTCTCTTTCACGTTGACCCGCCCTACTTGTAGAGAAACACCAATGCCCTCCTCTCTTTCACGTTGACTCGCCCTACTTGTAGAGAAACACCAATGCCCTCCTCCTCTCTTTCACGTTGACCCGCCCTACTTGTAGAGAAACACCAATGCCCTCCTCCTCTCTTTCACGTTGACTCGCCCTACTTGTAGAGAAACACCAATGCCCTCCTCCTCTCTTTCACGTTGACTCGCCCTACTTGTAGAGAAACACCAATGCCCCCTCTCTTTCACGTTGACTCGCCCTACTTGTAGAGAAACACCAATGCCCTCCTCCTCTCTTTCACGTTGACTCGCCCTACTTGTAGAGAACACCAATGCCCTCCTCTCTTTCACGTTGACTCGCCCCTACTTGTAGAGAAACACCAATGCCCTCCTCTCTTTCATGTGAACACAACGGTCTATCGCTTTGTCATAAAGTACACACTATGTTGTCGTAGGCTACCTGGCTAAAATTCTTGTTCGCTAGTTATTTTTAGCCTTCTACATATTGAACTTCCATCCTCTCAAACCAGGGGAACAATGTATGAATTAATGGTTGGATCAGAATTGCCGTTATAATCATTGGCCAGTATGGAAAGTTAAGTAAAACCACAAGTCCAAATCCCTATCTCCATCCATGGCTAATATAGGTAAGGGACAATTTTAGCCACCAGAGGACAACAACACAACGAGATGCAACAATTCAAGTTGTTTCCGTCAATGACGTATGCTTTCAAAATAATTTGATAGGAGTGAAGCCAAATCCAAACTGGCTTCCGTTGACACTTTTTTTTTTTTTGGTGCGCCAGGACCAATCACAATTGAACTCCATGCTGATTGGTTATTATTTTATACTCTCTTTTTTTATTGTTTTATCAAGGAGGCCAAATGCTCGCTGGCTTCCCTTGCATTCAGTGCTACGACGGCAACAATGTCATACTCTTTTGGACCAGACAGCATCAGATAGCTGGCCTACAGAGACAGAGGGGCACTGTTTGGCTCGGATGCTTTCTCTGGTGAGATGCGTTTGGCCTCCTGTGAATTGATGGCATGTTATGAAACGCAGAGACGAAAGATACATTTTTTTTTTAAAGTTGGTTGGATTGGAGGAATGGAGGGAGGAGGGGGGGAGAAGAGAATGAGGAAAGCAGAGGTTGGATTGGAGGAATGGAGGGGAGGAGGAGGGGGAGAAGAGAATGAGGAAAGCAGAGGTTGGATTGGAGGAATGGAGGGAGGAGGGGGGGAAGAAGAGAATGAGGAAAGCAGAGGTTGGATTGGAGGAATGGAGGGGGGAAGAAGAGAATGAGGAAAGCAGAGGTTGGATTGGAGGAATGGAGGAGAGGGGGGAGAAGAGAATGAGGAAAGCAGAGGTTGGAGAGGAGGAATGGAATCTCAGAGTGATCTGTCTATATAGACCGAGTTCTGGAGGTGAAATGGAATCTGAGTGATCTATCTATATAGACCGAGTTCTGGAGGTGAAATGGAAGTGGGTGAGTTAAGTGAGGTGGAAGGGGTGGTGAAGAGCTCAGAACTCGGGCCTGGCATCAGTGGACATGATCAAGAAGAATCTCGTCCAGTAGAACTCATGTTTTTTGGAGAAAGTGGACCTTTGCCTTTTGGCAGATCCATGTGTGGTTTCAGGGGTGTGTGGGGGGATTGGCTGCAGTTGAGTCAGTGAAGGTAACCTAGGTAACCTGTAGTGGACTTGTGATATTTGTTTGTGTTTCTTCTGACCAGCGGGAGCGGGCTCTCCTTGTCACGCAACTTTCTTTGTTTGCGGTTAGGAATAGGGCACAATTTGAAAGGAGTGATTTCTGAGATAGTGTGCAGGTGGAGCAATTGAAGTCCTTGACTCCTTGTGTTTTTGTGATGCCCACCGATTGGTGCGAGGCAAACCCAGTGGTGAAACAGAGGAGTCACTGTCAGTCGTTTTGAGTCAGTCTTTACCAACAAGGTCATGTTGGGTTATAGCAGGTATCCTGTTTGAGCTTTTGTGCCGAATCCACTGCGGTGTTTCAGGTGCCACGTTTATGGTCCTGATGCAGCAGTTTGTTGGAGGGAGATTCCAAGATGTGGGAAGAGTGCAGGAGGACGTGGGATCGAGGATTGTATAGTTTCTGTGGATAAAGTTGTGTGTCAACTGCAGAAGTGCCCATGTTGCTGGGGGTTGGAAGTGTCTGGTGCAAGAGGCAGGTTGAGGTGGCTAGAGTCACAGTAGTGCAGAAGGTGTCGTATGCTGAGGCAGTGAAGAAAGTAGAGGAGGATGGGTCAAGGGTGAGAGTTCCTGAGAGGATCCCTGTGAGTAGTAGATACAGTGCCTTGCGAAAGTATTCGGCCCCCTTGAACTTTGCGACCTTTTGCCACATTTCAGGCTTCAAACATAAAGATATAAAACTGTATTTTTTTGTGAAGAATCAACAACAAGTGGGACACAATCATGAAGTGGAACGACATTTATTGGTTATTTCAAACTTTTTTTAACAAATGAAAAACTGAAAATGTATATCTACACAATTTACTCCTCTTTCTTCAAAGTGAAAGAAAAATTTGACATTTTCCAAATTAATAAAAAGAAACAAGAAATGTAAATGTATTTATTGTGTCTTCACCCCTCAGAGTTAATACCCAATGGAAGCATCTTTTGGCTTTTATCTTTTTCCATTACAGATGTGAATCATTTGAATAATATTCTACTAATCTTGCACGATTCTTAGGGCAACATATCAATTTTTTTTTGTCAAAATTACTCAAGCTCAGTAAATTGCTTGTCACTGATTTTCAAGCAGATTTAAGTCAGGAATGAGACGACGAGACCATTCAGGAAGACTCGACACCTCTTGGAAAGCTATTCTGGTGTGTCTTTGGCATGAGAATAAGTGTAATTGTTCAGCTGAAAAATACTCTATCGTTGGGTTAGGTTTTCAGAAGACAGTATTCTGTGTACATCGGTAGGGAAAAAATCTAATTTTAATAATTTTTTAAATTTAATTTTAAGGCAACAAAATGTGAAGACTGTCTCCATGCTCTCTCCTCCCAAATTATAGTTTTTAATATCGATACATATGTTTTATATATATATATATAATTATTGAAAATGTAATTGATTATAAAAAATATTGACATAAAAAAAATTGTGAATATGCAGTACCAGTCAAAAGTTTGGACACACCTACTCATTCCAGGGGTATTCTTTATTTGTACTATTTTATACATTGTAGAATAATAGTGAAGACATCAACACTATGGAATCATGTAGTAACCAACAAAGTGTTAAAAAAAAAAAAAAAAATAGTCCAAATAAAAGACAGATTCAGGTTTTTCCCTGTTTGCTGAACCTGTCAGATAAAAACAGACATTTTCGTTGTTTGCAGTAATGACCACACCCCTGGGGCCTATTCATTACGGAAACCGTTTACCATTTAAGAAACCAAACGGAAGCAAACCGAGCAAAACGAGAGTTTTTATTGGACAAATTCAGGTTGGTCCCTCCACCGTTTCTTTCCGTTTGCTTCCGATTTTAAGAAACTTTTTGCAACAGAATCGACACAATGAACACGCCCCTGGCCCAGCGTTTTCACAATGAGGGGATTCGATTATCTGTCCCGGGTTACTCCAGTGGAAGGACTTTCCACCGAATGAAAAGTGACTCAGCGTGAGCCAGATGCCCCGTTCAAAGCCCAGAGAGAAATCGGCTCCAAAACAAAAGTGGCATAGTGTTAATTAAGGAGGTTGTTGTTGTTTCAGGAATACAGATTAGTCTGTGTCTGTCTGTGTCTGGCATAGTGTTTAGCTTAATTAAGGGGGAGGGTGTTACTTCAGGAATACAGAATACACTGTACTGTCTGGCTATTCTGTCTCTGTACTCTGTCTGGCTGTACTGTCTGTCTGTACTGTCTCTCTGAATGTCTCTCTGGCTGGCTGGCTGGCTGTACTGTCTCTCTGGCTGGCTGGCTGGCTGGCTGTACTGTCTCTCTGAATGGCTGGCTGGCTGTACTGTCTGTCTGTGTCTCTCTCTCTCTCAGCCTAGCATTCATGGTTCTGAATAGAGGAAGTACACCTACAACCGGAAGTTAGGAGAATTAACGTGGCAGGTTAGGATAATTTATTCGGCAGGTTAGGGGAATTAGGTTAAGGTTAGGGGAATTAGGTTAAGGTTAGGATTAGCTAAAATTCTCTCCTAACCTGCTATGAAAAAGTCACTACCGGTTGTAGCTGATCTGGTCTAGTCACAACCAGCATTCACCCAGCCTACCGATGCATCTCTGAAAATAATGTGATCAACAGACCAGGGCCCGCTCAGCCAATGAAAAGGTGGGAGTGCCATGTTGAGTGTTTTGATTGGCTCCCTTGGCACTAAGCAGGCTGTGGAAGGGACACCAAAGCTGGCAATTGTGGGTGTGGCCAGAGTGTAGGCACAATGTACTGCTCCAATGCCTGAAGCTTTCTGTAGTTGTCTGTGCCTGGCTACACTTCTAGTCTCTCCCCTCCTCTAGCCTTGGATGATAGACAAATCAAATCAGTGGAGTGACTGCCTGGCCTCACCTCTAATCTCTTTCTCTCCAGTCAGATAGACAGACAGACGTACTGTAGATAGAGCTATCAACGATGGTGGTCCCTGGCTCTCAACACAAGATGTACCATCCTCCGGAGGGTTTGCAGAAGGATGCTCATGTGCCTGACTTCAACTGTTATCTGGAACTTTACAAGAAGTCTATTGAGGAGCCGGATGGTAGGTTGAGAAGGCTGTTAGCCGTCCTTGTTGCTCGCAGAATAACTAAAGACTCATCTGCAATACACTGTACTGTCTCTGTGTTTGTGTCTGTCTTTGTCTTTGTCTCTGTGTCTGTGTGCTCTGAACAAAATCTGTATGTCCTTTTTCTTGCAGTATTCTGGAAAGAGGTTGCTAGTGATTTCTATTGGAAGAAACCTCCTACGGGTCAGATTCTGCAGTATAACTTCGATGTGACCAAAGGGAACATCTATGTGAAGTGCATGGAGGGAGCCACAACTAACATGTGCTACAACGTCCTGGACAGGAACGTGAAGGACAAGAACCTTGGTGAACGAGTGGCATTCTACTGGTAAGACAAGACAAAGGTTGCAATTTTGACTGTTTCTACTTGTTCAGAAAAAGTTGAAGTGAATAAGAATGCGGACTACATTTTGAGCCACCGTCTGTAGCATACAAGTCTACCTGGAGCGCCCCAGTACGGGACAGGAAGTCCTCTAGACACTACGGACCTACTATTCGTTCAGTATCTACATCAACACCGTGTGTGTGTGTGTGTGTGTGTACTTTGTCAATGTGTGAAAATCTAACTTCTCAGACAAGTAATGCCTGTTTCTCAGAGTGCCAGGGCTGAGATGGGGTTTTTAGGTTAATGTATACTGAGACCAACAGGTAACTAACACCTGACATCAGAGTCAGAAGATAAGCTGTTTTAACGGCAGGTAGCCTAGTGGTTAGAGTGGAGTGGAGGGGCGGCAGGTAGCCTCGCGGTTAGAGTGGAGTGGAGGGGCGGCAGGTAGCCTCGCGGTTAGAGTGGAGTGGAGGGGCGGCAGGTAGCCTAGCGGTTAGAGTGGAGGGGCGGCAGGTAGCCTAGCGGTTAGAGTGGAGGGCGGCAGGTAGCCTAGCGGTTAGAGTGGAGGGCGGCAGGTAGCCTAGCGGTTAGAGTGGAGGGGCGGCAGGTAGCCTAGCGGTTAGAGTGGAGGGGCGGCAGGTAGCCTAGCGGTTAGAGTGGAGGGGCGGCAGGTAGCCTAGCGGTTAGAGTGGAGGGGCGGCAGGTAGCCTCGCGGTTAGAGTGGAGTGGAGGGGCGGCAGGTAGCCTCGCGGTTAGAGTGGAGTGGAGGGGCGGCAGGTAGCCTCGCGGTTAGAGTGGAGTGGAGGGGCGGCAGGTAGCCTCGCGGTTAGAGTGGAGTGGAGTGGAGGGGCGGCAGGTAGCCTCGCGGTTAGAGTGGAGTGGAGTGGAGGGGCGGCAGGTAGCCTCGCGGTTAGAGTGGAGTGGAGTGGAGGGGCGGCAGGTAGCCTCGCGGTTAGAGTGGAGTGGAGGGGCGACAGGTAGCCTCGCGGTTAGAGCGTAGGGGAGGCAGGTAGCCTCGCGGTTAGAGCGTTGGGTCAGTAACCTAAAGGTTGTAACCTAAAATCTGTCGTTCTGCCCTGAACAAGCCCCGGTAGGCCGTCATTGTAAATAAGAATTTATTCTTTAACTGACTTGCCTAGTTAAATACATGGTCCATTTAAAAAAAAAAAAATTTAATTAAAAATTTTTTTTTTTACATTCTTTAAAATTATTTTTATTTTTTTACACAAAAACTGACAATTTTGTTGTTTTGTCTCTTTGGATTTTAAAGTGCAGACTTTAATTTCAAGTTATTTTCATCGTTTAGCAATTACAGCACATTTTGTACACAGTCCACCCATTTTAGGGGACCAAAAGTATTGGGACAAATTCACTTGTATGTGTATTAAAGTAGTCTTGAAGTTCAGTATTTGGTCCCATATTCCCATAGCACGCAATGATTACATCAAGTTTGTGACTCTACAAACTTGATGGATGAATATGCTTTTTGTTTTGGTTGTGTTACAGATTATTTTTGTGCCCAATAGAAATTAATGGTAAATAATGTATTGTGTCATTTAGGAGCTACAGTCTACAGCTGTAGCTGTAAGGTTAGCTGTAAGGTTAGCTGTAGCTGTAAGGTTAGCTGTAAGGTTAGCTGTAAGGTTAGCTGTAGCTGTAAGGTTAGCTGTAAGGTTAGCTGTAGCTGTAAGGTTAGCTGTAGCTGTACGGTTAGCTGTACGGTTAGCTGTAGCTGTACGGTTAGCTGTACGGTTAGCTGTAGCTGTACGGTTAGCTGTACGGTTAGCTGTAGCTGTACGGTTAGCTGTACGGTTAGCTGTAGCTGTACGGTTAGCTGTAGCTGTACGGTTAGCTGTAGTTGTAAGGTTAGCTGAATGCTTGAGATGGTCATTTTTGTCTCTTCAGTCAGACTGAGGCCTAGTCTTCCTGGCCAGCTTCAGTCATTGGTCTGCTCTTGATCGTTGTATTATCTGGGTATCTTTAACAGTTATTAATGCCGTACTAGGTAACACAGTCAGCCACGTCTCTTCGTCGTGCACATAGCTGATGATGTTAATGTCAGCTATCTACAGTACAACAGGTGAGGTCAGATCCAAGCTTTACCCAGGCAGACTGCCATGGTAACTGGGTCCTGGGGGCTTGGGAGTTGAGACAGACTTGTGCAACAGTGTGCCACATAACTAAACAAGCAGACAGACCGACATCGGACAGGCATTCAAAACCCGAATATAGACTGAACAAGCTGCTAAAGGAGAACATCCTGTCTGAGCAAACAACAGGATGCATTGCTACATTTTAGGATTGAAATGACAGAAGTTGTGTTTTACGCAACCTGATGACCGAGGAGAAGTCATTGGAAAGTTTCAAACAAAATGACACAATAAGGGAATAGGTGTCCTCTTCAGGTGTGTCTTCTAACTGACTGTGATGAATGACAACATGACCTGAATTGTTGACTCGGATAATCAAAGGCTTGATGTTTTTATATTGTATTGATTCAGATAAAGGCTTGCTGTTTTTTAAATGTCTGTTCTCTAGGGAGGGGAACTCACCTGATCACCACGAGGCCATCACTTACAGTCAGCTGCTTGGACAGGTGTGCAGGTGTTCCAACACTCTGAAGCAGATGGGTAAGGTGGTACACCTTAGTGTGGCATACAAACGAAATAGGCTAGCTTACCACTTTTCCCAATGTACTGCCCTTGTGAAGAACATTCATAAATGGTGCCGCTTTTCTTTAGAAATGTTTTAAATACTCAGTTTCCCCGTCAAAACCAGCACAACATCACCCTTTAACTTAACATTATCATATAGAGCTAAATACCATGTACAGTGCCTTGCGAAAGTATTCGGCCCCCTTGAACTTTGCGACCTTTTGCCACATGGAGAGAGTTTGCTGCACTGAAAGTAAAGGGGCTGAATAATTTTGCACGCCCAATTTTTCAGTTTTTGATTTGTTAAAAAAGTTTGAAATATCCAATAAATGTCGTTCCATTTCATGATTGTGTCCCACTTGTTGATTTTTCACAAAAAAATACAGTTTTATATCTTTATGTTTGAAGCCTGAAATGTGGCAAAAGGTCGCAAAGTTCAAGGGGGCCGAATACTTTCGCAAGGCACTGTATGTATATCGATCTCCTCCACCATTTTGTCTTCTGGCGTGTGTGTTACAGGAGTGAGGAAGGGAGACAGGGTGGCCATCTACCTCCCGATGATTCCAGAGCTGGTGTACACCATGCTGGCCTGCACCAGGATAGGAGCTGTCCACTCCATCGTGGTCAGTGCAGGGATTGACATTATGGCCCTATTGCCCCCGGGGGGAACGTTTTTTTTTGTATCCCATAACAATCTCAATGGTGAAGAGATGAAGTCGATCAGAAATCAATCCTGGGTTTATTCCAAGTTGCAACAGGGAGACACCACCCAGCACAGAAACAGAGGAAAATGTCTAACTGGTCTTCTCTGAGAAGGTCCCCCCCGTATATCCTAATCAGCAGACGACTGTTCAAACAAAAAGACACACAGACACACACACACAGACACACACAGACACACACACAGACACACACACACAGACACACACACACACACACACACACAGACGACCATTAATCAGTGTCCTCTGTCCTTGTTCCTTCAATCTGACGTCTATCAACAGATGTGAGTTTAAATCCAGAACATCGTCTCTAGTCTAGTGATCATTAATCAGTGTTAAAAACAACACTGGACATCATACGTATTACAGAAAGACAGAAATATAGAACTAAACATTCTGTTAATCACCTTTAAACTGAATATTCATCTGGGTTCCCGAGTGGCGCAGCGGTCTAAGGAACTGAGTCACTCCAGGTCCCTGGTTCGAATCCAGGCTGTATCACAACCGGCTGTGATTGGGAGTCCCATAGGACGGCGCACAGTTGGCCCAGCGTCGTCCAGGTTTGGCCTGGTTCTGGCCATCATTGTAAATAAGATTTTTTTTTTTTTTTTACTGACTTGCCTAGTTAAATAAAGTGTTAAATAAATAAAATAATATCGTAAATATTTCCATTACACAAATCGAACTGAGCAGTCGTGCTAGTTGAGCTAGCCCTGCTCTCCCATTGGACAGGCGATTTATTGTTATTTAGTTTTTATAGTAAATTCCAGAAGCCTAAAACTGATATTTCCAGTTCCTCCCCATTGTTTAAGTGAAAGACAGACAATTTATGACAGCCAGACAAGTTGAGCCTGCTTATAACTAAAATACAAAGAATTCCAGTACAGATCTTTTGGCAATATATGTCATTTCTGAGTGGAGTGTAAAATGGCTCATTTACATTTTCGGCTAAGTGATCATAATCTTCGAGCAACACCCCCCCCCCAAAAATACTCTGACTTGCCCGATGGTCAAGTGCCTTTTCAGACTTCAATATCAATCCCTGCTTTAAATTTACTGGAGGTGGTTTGATCATCTAGTGGCTCTCACGATGAGGAACCTTCTCTGAGACTTAACCTGAAGACTTTGTGTTAGCTCCCTGATCTACTGCCTGTGTAGGTAGTTTTTTTTATAAAGCTCCGCTAATATGACTAATGCAGTCTTAATAAGGTGTGTAGATGTTCCACACTGTAATTGACTGTTTTTGGTTTCTGTGTCCTGACTGTACTGATTGACATAAAGGTGTGTGTGGGGGGGGGGGAGGGGTTCTGTAGAGAATGGGGTCATGCCTGCCCCTGTCGGTTCTGCCTGACCTCGCCTTGCAGAGTTATCAGCTGTTCAGTAGTATTTGAACACCAGTTGGGATAACACCTGCAAATGCGTCTGCGTCCCAAGTGGCTCCCTATTCCCTACATAGTGCCCCGTAATGGCACCCTATTCCCTACATAGTGCCCCGTAATGGCACCCTATTCCCTACATAGTGCCCCGTAATGGCACCCTATTCCCTACATAGTGCTTTAAAATGTGGACCAGCCACACTAGAACTGTTAGCATGCTATTTGGGCCAGGATCATAGCAAGAATACATGTATAGTAATTTTAGCAGCAAGCTGAGCCAGACACTATTTCGGTCATAACCTTTGCGTCTCGAGTAGAGTTTATAGCCTTGTAGTTGAACAATACCTCATGTCTTGTGTGTCCCCAAGGTTATTTTTAATGCAGTATGCAGGACTATATTTAGACCTATTTTAAAATGTAAGTGTCCCCCTTCCTGCTGGACCATTGTTCTATGAGCAGTCTAATGTTTTATGATTCACGAACGGGACATAAGAGATTGTTGCCAATGTTTTGATTGTTTTGGGGTGTTTGCAGTATTACTACTTCTATTCTGATGTAGCATGATTTCTCATGTAGTTTGAAACAACAAGGCAGATTTTAAAAAAATATTTTTTTTTTAAAGTTTAGAAATGCCATTTTGCTGAGTACATTTTTAAACGATAGAGTCCGTCACGTCCTAAAATGTATTTCATGTTAAAACGCTATGGTCACATTGAGAGGTAGGAAGACACTTTTTTTTAAAAAGTGTTAAACTGTGTTAAACTGTGAACTATTTAACTGTGTCCAATGCAGAAGTGGCTTTTATTTTTTATTTATTTTTATTTCTTTTAAAGGAGCAGGCTTACACTAAATGATAAAGCTGTGTTCTTTGGCTAAAGTAGATCTGGGACCAGGCTAACTCTAACATCAAATCATTTTTATTTTATTTTATTTTATTTTTTAAATTGAACAAATGTTGATTCGGCAATAACAATCAATCACAATGTTCTGTTAAATGACTCCATTAGATGTTGGCGTTTCGCCCTGTTATACATATTGTACAACCTCACTGAGGCGTGTGTGTGTGTGTGTGTTCAGTTTGCAGGTTTCTCCGCTGAGTCTCTGTGTGAGAGGATAATGGATTCCCAGTGTAGTATCCTGGTGACTGCAGGTAAGATGGAGTGGCTGATGTCCAGGGCTCTAAATAAATTACATGTAAAAAAAAAAAAAAAATGAATTGGTAGCACTGGTGCTCCCAACTTCAAAAAGTTAGGAGCACAACATAAAATCTAGGAGCACCAGACGATGTATTTTGTTTTAATTGATTTGAGGTATAGCATATTGGGTCTATATGAATTCTAGCTGCTTTTGAAGCTAGCCAGCCAGTTGTGCTCTAGAAACAAATTTTTAACCCTGTAAAATATGTGTTTATTATAAATAAATATATATTTTGGTGGGAATAGTTACACTTTAATTTAATTTGCACTTCTCAAAAGACAGGCTTTTGGCTGGCAGTGTTTCTGTTCTACATGGCCAATAGTAGAGTTTGCAAAACGAAACACCACTCAATTTGATACAAATCATCATGATATCATATTTAACTCCGTATTGACTCTGTACCGTAACACCCTGTATATAGCCTCCACACTGACTCTGTACCGTAATACCCTGTATATAGCCTCCACATTGACTCTGTACCGGTACCCCTGTATATAACCTCCACATTGACTCTGTACCGTAATACCCTGTATATAGCCTCCACATTGACTCTGTACCGGTACCCCTGTATATAACCTCCACATTGACTCTGTACCGTAATACCCTGTATATAGCCTCCACATTGACTCTGTACCGGTACCCCTGTATATAACCTCCACATTGACTCTGTACCGTAATACCCTGTATATAGCCTCCACATTGACTCTGTACCGGTACCCCCTGTATATAACCTCCACATTGACTCTGTACCGTAATACCCTGTATATAACCTCCACATTGACTCTGTACCGTAATACCCTGTATATAGCCTCCACATTGACTTGGTACCGGTACCCCCTGTATATAGCCTCCACATTGACTCTGTACCGGTACCCCCTGTATTTAGCCTACACATTGACTTGGTACCGGTACCCCCTGTATTTAGCCTACACATTGACTTGGTACCGGTACCCCCTGTATATAGCCTCCACATTGACTCTGTACCGTAATACCCTGTATATAGCCTCCACATTGACTCTGTACCGGTACCCCTGTATATAGCCTCCACATTGACTCTGTACCGTAACACCGTGTATATAACCTCCACATTGACTCTGTACCGGTACCCCCTGTATATAGCCTCCACATTGACTCTGTACCGTAATACCCTGTATATAGCCTCCACATTGACTCTGTACCGGTACCCCCTGTATTTAGCCTACACATTGACTTGGTACCGGTACCCCCTGTATATAGCCTCCACATTGACTCTGTACCGGTACCCCCTGTATTTAGCCTACACATTGACTTGGTACCGGTACCCCCTGTATTTAGCCTACACATTGACTTGGTACCGGTACCCCCTGTATATAGCCTCCACATTGACTCTGTACCGTAACCCCCTGTATATAACCTCCACATTGACTTGGTACCGGTACCCCCTGTATATAACCTCCACATTGACTTGGTACCGGTACCCCCTGTATATAGCCTCCACATTGACTCTGTACCGGTACCCCCTGTATATAACCTCCACATTGACTTGGTACCGGTACCCCCTGTATATAGCCTCGTTATTTTGTTACTTTTTATTTAATTTTTTACTTTAATTTAATTTAGTAAATATTTTCTTAACTCTTATTTTTTTTTTTTTTTAACTGAGTTGTTTAAGGGCTTGCAAGTAAGCATGTCATGGTAAGGTCTACTACACCGGTTGTATTCGGCGCATGTGACACAAATAACATTTTAGAGTTAATTTGATATCATTATGCCAGATAATTTGAAAAGTTTTATGGGAAAGCCATTCATTAGAAATCACTGTTTCAGAGTGCGGCTTGGTTGGGTTGTGTTTCGGAGGACGCACGGCTCTCGACCTTCGCTTCTCCTGAGTCCGTACGGGAGTTGCAGCGATGAGACAAGACTGTAACTACCAATTAGATACCAGGAAATTGGGGAGGAAAAAAGGGGTAAAATAAATAATAATAATAATGATAATACAAAAATAAATGACTGTTTCGCTAACTGGCTACACAAAGTGGCGGGACCCTGGCGTTGCCATGACGTCATCAGAACACCGTTGCCATGACGTCATCAGAACACCGTTGCCATGACGTCATCAGAACACCAACGTAGTGTTTAATATTCTTTACACTGAATGAGTCTGCGCTCGCTTTTTCCCTCAACGAAGCCCATCATTACAACTATATTTATCTGGGAGCGGTTTTCTTCCGGTTCCCACTGGTGTTCCCTAAAATAAAACATGTCAGGTCACACAACAAAATATCTAGGAGTATTTTAGAGCCCTGCTGATGTCCAATAAGATGACACCATGCATGTGGGACTTGGCTGATGTCCAATAAGATGACACCATGCATGTGGGACTTGGCTGTTGTCCAATGAGATGACACCATGCATGTGGGACTGGCTGATGTCGTCCAATAAGATGACACCATGCATGTGGGACTTGGCTGATGTCCAATAAGATGACACCATGCATGTGGGACTTGGCTGATGTCCAATAAGATGACACCATGCATGTGGGACTTGGCTGATGTCCAATAAGATGACACCATGCATGTGGGACTGTCTGATGTCCAATAAGATGACACCATGCATGTGGGACTTGGCTGATGTCGTCCAATAAGATGACACCATGCATGTGGGACTTGGCTGTTGTCCAATAAGATGACACCATGCATGTGGGACTTGGCTGATGTCGTCCAATAAGATGACACCATGCATGTGGGACTTGGCTGATGTCGTCCAATAAGATGACACCATGCATGTGGGACTTGGCTGATGTCGTCCAATAAGATGACACCATGCATGTGGGACGTGGCTGGTCCCTAGTTGGACCAATCATCCTGGAGTTGACATCTTAAGTGGGGCTCCCGAGTGGCGCAGGGTTCTAAGGCACTTCATCTCAGTTCGATTCCAGCCACAACCGGCCGCCGTGATCGGGAGTCCCGTAGGGCGGCGCACAATTGGCCCAGCGTCATCCGGGTTTCGTCGGTGTAGGCCGTCATTGTACATAAGAATTTGTTCTTAAACTGACTTTCCTAGTTAAATAAAGGTTGAATTAAAACATTTTAAAGCAATTACCTCCTATATGGGCTTGGGTCTCCAACAGTTCAGATGAACACTTTATCTTATCTTATCAACTTGCATTCTCTCTCTCTCTCTCAAGATGGTGTGTACAGAGGGGAGAAGTTGATCAATCTGAAACAGATAGCAGACGAGGCTCTGGAGAAATGTAGGGAGAAGTAGGTTCTCTTTACACCTCTATCATGGTTCTGCTTATACCTACTGCATCCTCTGTCTGTCTCTCTTTCTCTCTCTTCATCACAGATACTGTTTACCTTAACCCCTGAGATAGGAGCAGTGGCACACACACACACACACACACACACAGAGCCAGACCCTGTTGATGGAGAGTGTTGTCTGTTCTGCAAGCTGTGGGGTTGGTGGGGCAACAGCAAGAGTTTTGATTCTACAGGGAAGCCCCATCTGTCTGTTGCCCCTAGCGATCTCGATCTGTCGCCGTAGTGATTTTGTGTGTGTGAAACGGCACTTGTATGTCTATCGCAGCCAAAAGACATATGACAGCATATAAACACCATATGGAAGATACTCTACCATGTAGAAGCATACACTGAGTGGACAAAACATTAGGAACACCTGCTCTTTCCATGACATAGACTGACCAGGTGAATCCAGGTGAAACCTATGATCCCTTTTGGAGTCAACATGGGCCCAGCATCCCTGTGGAAACGCTTTCAACACCATGTAGAGTCCCATGTCCTGACGAATTGAGGCTGTTCTGAGGGGAAATGATGGTGCAACTCAATATTAGAAAGGTGTTCCTAATGTTTTTGTCCACTCAGTGTATAGGAAATATTCAGCGGCGCTACACTGACTGCCCTTACGGACAGATAACACATCCGGTATCTATGCCGACAGCTCTGCTCTTCTTTTCTCCACAGAGCATCCGCCACTGTTACAAGATGTTTAGTAGTGAAACATCATGCACTGAGGACACAAGATGGAGATGTTTCCAACAAATTGCAGGTAGGCCCAGATTTTGACCAGAATACGGACGTTCAGCTACCAGGTGCCTAAAATAGCTCTTTCTTTTTTTTGGTCTTTTTTTTTTGCGATTTGAACAATAGTTCAATCGAAAAAATAAAAATCTTGAGTTTTAACCTGAGTTGTGTTTGTTGATGTGCTGTCCTCCTCCTGCTGTAATTCCTGGTGTAGTTTTACTGTATTCTGACTATCATGGTCCTGCTGTAATTCCTGGTGTAGTTTTACTGTATTCTGACTGTCATGGTCCTGGTGTAGTTTTACTGTATTCTGACTGTCATGGTCCTGCTGTACTTCTACTGTATTCTGACTGTCATGGTCCTGCTGTAATTCCTGGTGTAGTTTTACTGTATTCTGACTGTCATGGTCCTGCTGTAATTCCGGGTGTAGTTTTACTGTATTCTGACTGTCATGGTCCTGGTGTAGTTTTACTGTATTCTGACTGTCATGGTCCTGCTGTACTTCCTGGTGTTGTTTTTACTGTATTCTGACTGTCATGGTCCTGCTGTACTTCTACTGTATTCTGACTGTCATGGTCCTGGTGTAGTTTTACTGTATTCTGACTGTCATGGTCCTGGTGTAGTTTTACTGTATTCTGACTGTCATGGTCCTGGTGTAGTTTTACTGTATTCTGACTGTCATGGTCCTGGTGTAGTTTTACTGTATTCTGACTGTCATGGTCCTGCTGTAATTCCTGGTGTAGTTTTACTGTATTCTGACTGTCATGGTCCTGCTGTACTTCTACTGTATTCTGACTATCATGGTCCTGCTGTAATTCCTGGTGTAGTTTTACTGTATTCTGACTGTCATGGTCCTGCTGTACTTCCTGGTGTAGTTTTTACTGTATTCTGACTGTCATGGTCCTGGTGTAGTTTTACTGTATTCTGACTGTCATGGTCCTGCTGTAATTCCTGGTGTAGTTTTACTGTATTCTGACTGTCATGGTCCTGCTGTACTTCCAGGTGTAGTTTTACTGTATTCTGACTGTCATGGTCCTGGTGTAGTTTTACTGTATTCTGACTGTCATGGTCCTGGTGTAGTTTTACTGTATTCTGGCTGTCATGGTCCTGGTGTAGTTTTACTGTATTCTGACTGTCATGGTCCTGGTGTAGTTTTACTGTATTCTGACTGTCATGGTCCTGCTGTACTTCTACTGTATTCTGACTGTCATGGTCCTGGTGTAGTTTTACTGTATTCTGACTGTCATGGTCCTGCTGTACTTCTACTGTATTCTGACTATCATGGTCCTGCTGTACTTCTACTGTATTCTGACTGTCATGGTCCTGGTGTAGTTTTACTGTATTCTGACTGTCATGGTCCTGGTGTAGTTTTACTGTATTCTGACTCTCATGGTCCTGCTGTAATTCCTGGTGTAGTTTTACTGTATTCTGACTGTCATGGTCCTGGTGTAGTTTTACTGTATTCTGACTGTCATGGTCCTGCTGTACTTCTACTGTATCCTGAGTTGTGTTTGTTGATGTGCTGTCCTCCTCCTGCTGTACTTCTACTGTATTCTGACTGTCATGGTCCTGCTGTACTTCTACTGTATCCTGAGTTGTGTTTGTTGATGTGCTGTCCTCCTCCTGCTGTACTTCTACTGTATTCTGACTGTCATGGTCCTGCTGTAATTCCTGCTGTAGTTTTACTGTATTCTGACTATCATGGTCCTGCTGTAATTCCTGGTGTAGTTTTACTGTATTCTGACTGTCATGGTCCTGCTGTAATTCCTGGTGTAGTTTTACTGTATTCTGACTGTCATGGTCCTGCTGTAATTCCTGGTGTAGTTTTACTGTATTCTGACTGTCATGGTCCTGCTGTAATTCCTGGTGTAGTTTTACTGTATTCTGACTGTCATGGTCCTGCTGTACTTCCTAGTGTAGTTTTTACTGTATTCTGACTGTCATGGTCCTGCTGTAATTCCTGGTGTAGTTTTACTGTATTCTGACTGTCATGGTCCTGCTGTAATTCCTGGTGTAGTTTTACTGTATTCTGACTGTCATGGTCCTGCTGTACTTCTACTGTATTCTGACTCATGGTCCTGCTGTAATTCCTGGTGTAGTTTTACTGTATTCTGACTGTCATGGTCCTGGTGTAGTTTTACTGTATTCTGACTGTCATGGTCCTGCTGTACTTCTACTGTATCCTGAGTTGTGTTTGTTGATGTGCTGTACTTCTACTGTATTCTGACTGTCATGGTCCTGCTGTACTTCTACTGTATTCTGAATCATGGTCCTGCTGTAATTCCTGGTGTAGTTTTACTGTATTCTGACTGTCATGGTCCTGGTGTAGTTTTACTGTATTCTGACTGTCATGGTCCTGCTGTACTTCTACTGTATCCTGAGTTGTGTTTGTTGATGTGCTGTCCTCCTCCTGCTGTACTTCTACTGTATTCTGACTGTCATGGTCCTGCTGTACTTCTACTGTATTCTGACTGTCATGGTACTGCTGTAATTCCTGGTGTAGTTTTACTGTATTCTGACTATCATGGTCCTGCTGTAATTCCTGGTGTAGTTTTACTGTATTCTGACTATCATGGTCCTGCTGTAATTCCTGGTGTAGTTTTACTGTATTCTGACTGTCATGGTCCTGGTGTAGTTTTACTGTATTCTGACTGTCATGGTCCTGCTGTACTTCTACTGTATTCTGACTGTCATGGTCCTGCTGTAATTCCTGGTGTAGTTTTACTGTATTCTGACTGTCATGGTCCTGCTGTAATTCCGGGTGTAGTTTTACTGTATTCTGACTGTCATGGTCCTGGTGTAGTTTTACTGTATTCTGACTGTCATGGTCCTGCTGTACTTCCTGGTGTTGTTTTTACTGTATTCTGACTGTCATGGTCCTGCTGTACTTCTACTGTATTCTGACTGTCATGGTCCTGGTGTAGTTTTACTGTATTCTGACTGTCATGGTCCTGGTGTAGTTTTACTGTATTCTGACTGTCATGGTCCTGGTGTAGTTTTACTGTATTCTGACTGTCATGGTCCTGGTGTAGTTTTACTGTATTCTGACTGTCATGGTCCTGCTGTAATTCCTGGTGTAGTTTTACTGTATTCTGACTGTCATGGTCCTGCTGTACTTCTACTGTATTCTGACTATCATGGTCCTGCTGTAATTCCTGGTGTAGTTTTACTGTATTCTGACTGTCATGGTCCTGCTGTACTTCCTGGTGTAGTTTTTACTGTATTCTGACTGTCATGGTCCTGGTGTAGTTTTACTGTATTCTGACTGTCATGGTCCTGCTGTAATTCCTGGTGTAGTTTTACTGTATTCTGACTGTCATGGTCCTGCTGTACTTCCAGGTGTAGTTTTACTGTATTCTGACTGTCATGGTCCTGGTGTAGTTTTACTGTATTCTGACTGTCATGGTCCTGGTGTAGTTTTACTGTATTCTGGCTGTCATGGTCCTGGTGTAGTTTTACTGTATTCTGACTGTCATGGTCCTGGTGTAGTTTTACTGTATTCTGACTGTCATGGTCCTGCTGTACTTCTACTGTATTCTGACTGTCATGGTCCTGGTGTAGTTTTACTGTATTCTGACTGTCATGGTCCTGCTGTACTTCTACTGTATTCTGACTATCATGGTCCTGCTGTACTTCTACTGTATTCTGACTGTCATGGTCCTGGTGTAGTTTTACTGTATTCTGACTGTCATGGTCCTGGTGTAGTTTTACTGTATTCTGACTCTCATGGTCCTGCTGTAATTCCTGGTGTAGTTTTACTGTATTCTGACTGTCATGGTCCTGGTGTAGTTTTACTGTATTCTGACTGTCATGGTCCTGCTGTACTTCTACTGTATCCTGAGTTGTGTTTGTTGATGTGCTGTCCTCCTCCTGCTGTACTTCTACTGTATTCTGACTGTCATGGTCCTGCTGTACTTCTACTGTATCCTGAGTTGTGTTTGTTGATGTGCTGTCCTCCTCCTGCTGTACTTCTACTGTATTCTGACTGTCATGGTCCTGCTGTAATTCCTGCTGTAGTTTTACTGTATTCTGACTATCATGGTCCTGCTGTAATTCCTGGTGTAGTTTTACTGTATTCTGACTGTCATGGTCCTGCTGTAATTCCTGGTGTAGTTTTACTGTATTCTGACTGTCATGGTCCTGCTGTAATTCCTGGTGTAGTTTTACTGTATTCTGACTGTCATGGTCCTGCTGTAATTCCTGGTGTAGTTTTACTGTATTCTGACTGTCATGGTCCTGCTGTACTTCCTAGTGTAGTTTTTACTGTATTCTGACTGTCATGGTCCTGCTGTAATTCCTGGTGTAGTTTTACTGTATTCTGACTGTCATGGTCCTGCTGTAATTCCTGGTGTAGTTTTACTGTATTCTGACTGTCATGGTCCTGCTGTACTTCTACTGTATTCTGACTCATGGTCCTGCTGTAATTCCTGGTGTAGTTTTACTGTATTCTGACTGTCATGGTCCTGGTGTAGTTTTACTGTATTCTGACTGTCATGGTCCTGCTGTACTTCTACTGTATCCTGAGTTGTGTTTGTTGATGTGCTGTACTTCTACTGTATTCTGACTGTCATGGTCCTGCTGTACTTCTACTGTATTCTGAATCATGGTCCTGCTGTAATTCCTGGTGTAGTTTTACTGTATTCTGACTGTCATGGTCCTGGTGTAGTTTTACTGTATTCTGACTGTCATGGTCCTGCTGTACTTCTACTGTATCCTGAGTTGTGTTTGTTGATGTGCTGTCCTCCTCCTGCTGTACTTCTACTGTATTCTGACTGTCATGGTCCTGCTGTACTTCTACTGTATTCTGACTGTCATGGTACTGCTGTAATTCCTGGTGTAGTTTTACTGTATTCTGACTATCATGGTCCTGCTGTAATTCCTGGTGTAGTTTTACTGTATTCTGACTATCGTGGTCCTGCTGTACAGTCGTGGCCAAAAGTTTTGAGAATGACACAAATATTAATTTCCACAAAGTTTGCTGCTTCAGTGTCTTTATATATTTTTGTCAGATGTTACTATGGAATACTGAAGTATAGTTACAAGCATTTCATAAGTGTCAAAGGCTTTTATTGACAATTACATGAAGTTGATGCAAAGAGTCAATATTTGCAGTGTTGACCCTTCTTTTTCAATACCTTTGCAATCCGCCCTGGCATGCTTTCAATTAACTTCTGGGCCACATCCTGACTGATGGCATGCTGTCAATTAACTTCTGGGCCACATCCTGACTGATGGCATGCTGTCAATTAACTTCTGGGCCACATCCTGACTGATGGCATGCTGTCAATTAACTTCTGGGCCACATCCTGACTGATGGCATGCTGTCAATTAACTTCTGTGCCACATCCTGACTGATGGCATGCTGTCAATTAACTTCTGGGCCACATCCTGACTGATGGCATGCTGTCAATTAACTTCTGGGCCACATCCTGACTGATGGCATGCTGTCAATTAACTTCTGGGCCACATCCTGACTGATGGCATGCTGTCAATTAACTTCTGGGCCACATCCTGACTGATGGCATGCTGTCAATTAACTTCTGGGCCACATCCTGACTGATGGCATGCTGTCAATTAACTTCTGGGCCACATCCTGACTGATGGCATCCTGTCAATTAACTTCTGGGCCACATCCTGACTGATGGCATCCTGTCAATTAACTTCTGGGACACATCCTGACTGATGGCATGCTGTCAATTAACTTCTGGGCCACATCCTGACTGATGGCATGCTGTCAATTAACTTCTGGGCCACATCCTGACTGATGGCATCCTGTCAATTAACTTCTGGGACACATCCTGACTGATGGCATCCTGTCAATTAACTTCTGGGACACATCCTGACTGATGGCATCCTGTCAATTAACTTCTGGGCCACATCCTGACTGATGGCATCCTGTCAATTAACTTCTGGGACACATCCTGACTGATGGCATCCTGTCAATTAACTTCTGGGACACATCCTGACTGATGGCATCCTGTCAATTAACTTCTGGGACACATCCTGACTGATGGCATCCTGTCAATTAACTTCTGGGCCACATCCTGACTGATGGCATGCTGTCAATTAACTTCTGGGCCACATCCTGACTGATGGCATGCTGTCAATTAACTTCTGGGCCACATCCTGACTGATGGCATGCTGTCAATTAACTTCTGGGCCACATCCTGACTGATGGCATGCTGTCAATTAACTTCTGGGCCACATCCTGACTGATGGCATGCTGTCAATTAACTTCTGGGCCACATCCTGACTGATGGCATGCTGTCAATTAACTTCTGGGCCACATCCTGACTGATGGCTGCCCCTTCTTGCATCATCAATGCTTGGAGTTTGTGGGTTTTTGTTTGTCCACCGCCGCTTGAGGATTGACCACAAGTTCTCAATGGGATTAAGGTCTGGGGAGTTTCCTGGCCATGGACCCAAAATATCGATGTTTTGTTCCCCGAGCCACTTAGTTATCACTTTTGCCTTGGAAAGGTGCTCCATCATGCTGGAAAAGGCATTGTTCGTTACCAAACTGTTCCTGGATGGTTGGGAGAAGTTGCTCTCGGAGGATGTGTTGGTACCATTCTTTATTCATGGCTGTGTTCTTGGCAAAATTGTGAGTGAGCCCACTCCCTTGGCTGAGAAGCAACCCCACACATGAATGTTCTCAGGATGCTTCACTGTTGGCATGACACAGGACTGATGGTAGCGCTCACCTTGTCTTCTCCGGACAAGCTTTGTTCTGGATGCCCCAAACAATCGGAAAGGGTATTCGTCAGAGAAAATTACTTCACCCCAGTCCTCAGCAGTCCAATCCCTGTACCTTTTGCAGAATATCAGTGTGTCCCTGATGTTTTTCCTGGAGAGAAGTGGCTTATTTGCTGCCCTTCTTGACATCAGGCCATCCTCCAAAAGTCTTTGCCTCACTGTGTGTGCAGATGCACTCACACCTGCCTGCTGCCAGTCCTGAGCAAGCTCTGTATTGGTGTTGCCCCGATCCTGCAGCTGAATCAACTTTAGGAGACGGTCCTGGCACTTGCTGGACTTTCTTGGGCGCCCTGAAGCCTTCTTCACAACAATTGAACCGCTCTCCTTGAAGTTCTTGATGATCCGATAAATGGTTGATTTAGGTGCAATCTTACTGGCAGCAATATCCTTGCCTGTGAAGCCCTTTTTGTGCAAAGCAATGATAACGGCACGTGTTTCCTTGCAGGTAACCATGGTTGACAGAGGAAGAACAATGATTCCAAGCATCAACCTCCTTTTGAAGCTTCCAGTCTGTTATTCAAACTCTATCAGCATGACAGAGTGATCTCCAGCCTTGTCAACACTCACACCTGTGTTAATGAGATAATCACTGACATGTCAGCTGGTCCTTTTGTGGCAGGGCTGAAATGCAGTGGAAACAGTTATTTTGCGGCGTTCAATTGCATAGCGAAGTGGGACTTTGCAATTCATCTGATCACTCTTCATAACATTCTGGAGTATATGCAAATTGCCATCATACACACTGAGGCAGCAGACTGTGAAAATTAATATTTGTGTCATTCTCAAAACTTTTGGCCACAACTCTACCTCTACTGTATTCTGACGATCAGGTTCCTGTTGTATTTCCTGGTTCCTGTTCCTGTCCAGACCCCGTGGGATGCTGCGTGTGATGTGTGTTGGGAGGAGGTGATGGGACAGGTCTCAGAGCAGTGTGAACCTGATTCCTGTTTTATTTCCTGTGTTGGGAGGAGGTGATGGGACAGGTCTCTGAGCAGTGTGAACCTGATTCCTGTTTTATTTCCTGTGTTGGGAGGAGGTGATGGGACAGGTCTCTGAGCAGTGTGAACCTGATTCCTGTTGTATTTCCTGTGTTGGGAGGAAGTGATGGGACAGGTCTCAGAGCAGTGTGAACCTGACTCCTGGGAGGAGGTGATGGGACAGGTCTCAGAGCAGAGTGAACCTGATTCCTGTTGTATTTCCTGTGTTGGGAGGAGGTGATGGGACAGGTCTTAGAGCAGTGTGAACCTGACTCCTGTTGTATTTCCTGTTGTCTAGACTCCGTGGGATGCTGCGTGTGATGTGTGTTGGGAGGAGGTGATGGGACAGGTCTCAGAGCAGTGTGAACCTGAGTGGCTGGATGCAGAGGATCCTCTCTTTATACTTTATACCAGCGGATCTACTGGCAAACCAAAGGTAGGGTACACACACACACACACACACACACAGAAATATATATACATACATACATACATACAGTGGGGCAAAAAAGTACAACTATGACAGACAAAATGAGAAGAAAAAAATCCAGAAAATCACATTGTAGGATTTTTTTACATAAATTTATTTGCAAATTATAGTGGAAAATAAATATTTGGTCACCTACAAACAAGTAAGATTTCTGGCTCTCACAGACCTGTAACATCTTCTTTAAGAGGCTCCTCTGTCCTCCACTCGTTACCTGTATTAATGGCACCTGTTTGAACTTGTTATCAGTATAAAAGACACCTGTCCACAACCTCAAACAGTCACACTCCAAACTCCACTATGGCCAAGACCAAAAAGCTGTCAAAGGACACCAGAAACAAAATTGTAGACCTGCACCAGGCTAGGAAGACTGAATCTGCAATAGGTAAGCAGCTTGGTTTGAAGAAATCAACTGTGGGAGCAATTATTAGGAAATGGAAGACATACAAGACCACTGATAATCTCCCTCGATCTGGGGCTCCACGCAAGATCTCACCCCGTGGGGTCAAAATGATCACAAGAACGGTGAGCAAAAATTCCAGAACCACTCATCTTTTTAAGTGGGAGAACTTGCACAATTGGTGGCTGACTAAATACTTTTTTGCCCCACTGTGTGTATATATACATATACACACATACATTATCACTCGAGGTGTGCATGTGTGTATATATATGTGACTGAGTGTGTGTCTGTATATATATATATATATATATATATATATATATATATATATATATATATATATATACAGACACACACTCAGTCACATATATATACACACATGCACACCTCGAGTGATAATGTATGTGTGTATATGTATGTTCCTCTGTCTGTGTGTGTGTGTTCCTCTGTCTGTGTGTGTGTGTTCCTCTGTCTGTGTGTGTGTGTTCCTCTGTCTGTGTGTGTGTTCCTCTGTCTGTGTGTGTGTGTTCCTCTGTCTGTGTGTGTGTGTTCCTCTGTCTGTGTGTGTGTGTTCCTCTGTCTGTGTGTGTGTGTTCCTCTGTCTGTGTGTGTGTGTTCCTCTGTCTGTGTGTGTGTGTGTGTTCCTCTGTCTGTGTGTGTGTGTGTGTGTGTGTGTTCCTCTGTCTGTGTGTGTATGTGTGTGTGTTCCTCTGTCTGTGTGTGTGTGTGTATGTGTGTGTGTTCCTCTGTCTGTGTGTATGTATGTGTGTTCCTCTGTCTGTGTGTGTGTGTTCCTCTGTCTGTGTGTGTGTGTGTGTGTGTGTGTGTGTGTTCCTCTGTCTGTGTGTGTGTGTATGTATGTGTGTTCCTCTGTCTGTGTGTATGTATGTGTGTTCCTCTGTCTGTGTGTGTATGTTCCTCTGTGTGTTAACCCTGGGTCTTCCTCCCCTACAGGGTGTCCTCCACACGGTAGCAGGCTACCTGCTCTACACCTCTCTGACCTTTAAGTATGTGTTTGACCACCAGCCAGACGATGTGTACTGGTGTACCGCAGATATAGGATGGATCACAGGACACTCCTACATCACCTATGGACCCCTGGCCAATGGGGCTACCAGCGTACTGGTCAGTAGAACTGGTATAGAGCTGGTCAGTAGAACTGGTATAGAGCTGGTCACTAGAACTGGTATAGAGCTGGTCACTAGAACTGGTGTAGAACTGGTATAGAGCTGGTCACTAGAACTGGTGTAGAACTGGTATAGAACTGGTCAGTAGAACTGGTGTAGAACTGGTATAGAGCTGGTCAGTAGAACTGGTGAAGAACTGGTCAGTAGAACTGGTCAGTAGAACTGGTATAGAACTGGTCAGTAGAACTGGTATAGAACTGGTCAGTAGAACTGGTATAGAACTGGTCTGTAGAACTGGTCTGTAGAACTGGTCTGTAGAACTGGTCTGTAGAACTGGTCAATAGAACTGGTATAGAACTGGTCAGTAGAACTGGTCAGTAGAACTGGTATAGAGCTGGTCAGTAGAGCTGGTCAGTAGAACTGGTCAGTAGAACTGGTATAGAACTGGTCAGTAGAACTGGTATAGAACTGGTCAGTAGAACTGGTCAGTAGAACTGGTATAGAACTGGTCAGTAGAACTGGTCAGTAGAACTGGTCAATAGAACTGGTCACTAGAACTGGTCAGTAGAACTGGTCACTAGAACTGGTCACTAGAACTGGTCACTAGAACTGGTCAGTAGAACTGGTCAGTAGAACTGGTATAGAACTGGTCAGTAGAACTGGTCAGTAGAACTGGTATAGAACTGGTCAGTAGAACTGGTATAGAACTGGTCAGTAGAACTGGTATAGAGCTGGTCAGTAGAACTGGTGTAGAACTGGTCAGTAGAACTGGTATAGAGCTGGTCAGTAGAACTGGTATAGAGCTGGTCAGTAGAACTGGTGTAGAACTGGTCAGTAGAACTGGTATAGAGCTGGTCAGTAGAACTGGTGTAGAACTGGTCAGTAGAACTGGTATAGAGCTGGTCAGTAGAACTGGTATAGAGCTGGTCAGTAGAACTGGTATAGAGCTGGTCAGTAGAACTGGTCAGTAGAACTGGTATAGAGCTGGTCAGTAGAACTGGTATAGAACTGGTCAGTAGAACTGGTATAGAGCTGGTCAGTAGAACTGGTATAGAGCTGGTCAGTAGAACTGGTGTAGAACTGGTCAGTAGAACTGGTCAGTAGAACTGGTCAGTAGAACTGGTGTAGAACTGGTCAGTAGAACTGGTCAGTAGAACTGGTGTAGAACTGGTCAGTAGAACTGGTGTAGAACTGGTCAGTAGAACTGGTGTAGAACTGGTCAGTAGAACTGGTGTAGAGCTGGTCAGTAGAACTGGTCAGTAGAACTGGTGTAGAACTGGTCAGTAGAACTGGTGTAGAACTGGTCAGTAGAACTGGTGTAGAACTGGTCAGTAGAACTGGTGTAGAACTGGTCAGTAGAACTGGTGTAGAACTGGTCAGTAGAACTGGTATAGAGCTGGTCAGTAGAACTGGTGTAGAACTGGTCAGTAGAACTGGTCAGTAGAACTGGTGTAGAACTGGTCAGTAGAACTGGTGTAGAACTGGTCAGTAGAACTGGTGTAGAACTGGTCAGTAGAACAAACAACATTTTTTTTAAACATTTTTTATTTATTTAACCTTTATTTAACTGGGCAAGTCAGTTAAGAACAAATTATTGGTCTGATGGTTAACATGTTGGGTGGGTGGGTGGGAATCCTCTTGGTCTGATTGGTTAACATGTTGGGTGGGTGGGAATCCTCTTGGTCTGATTGGTTGACATGTTGGGTTGGTGGGAATCCTCTTGGTCTGATTGGTTAACATGTTGGGTGGGTGGGAATCCTCTTGGTCTGATTGGTTAACATGTTGGGTTGGTGGGAATCCTCTTGGTCTGATTGGTTAACATGTTGGGTTGGTGGGTGGGAATCCTCTTGGTCTGATTGGTTAACATGTTGGGTTGGTGGGTGGGAATCTTCTTGGTCTGATTGGTTAACATGTTGGGTTGGTGGGTGGGAATCCTCTTGGTCTGATTGGTTAACATGTTGGGTGGGTGGGAACCCTCTTGGTCTGATTGGTTAACATGTTGGGTGGGTGGGAACCCTCTTGGTCTGATTGGTTAACATGTTGGGTTGGTGGGTGGGAATCCTCTTGGTCTGATTGGTTAACATGTTGGGTTGGTGGGTGGGAATCCTCTTGGTCTGATTGGTTAACATGTTGGGTTGGTGGGTGGGAATCCTCTTGGTCTGATTGGTTAACATGTTGGGTTGGTGGGTGGGAATCCTCTTGGTCTGATTGGTTAACATGTTGGGTTGGTGGGTGGGAATCCTCTTGGTCTGATTGGTTAACATGTTGGGTTGGTGGGAACCCTCTTGGTCTGATTGGTTAACATGTTGGGTTGGTTACCACGAGTTACAGTTTTATACGTTGTAATACTAGCACGTTCTTTGTATATATTGCCTGACTGAAACAGCTGTGTGTGTGTGTGTGTGTCTGTGTGTGTGTTCCTCTGTCTGTGTGTGTGTTCCTCTGTCTGTGTGTGTGGTGTGTGTGGGTGTGTGTGTCTGTGTGTGTATTCTCCAGTTTGAGGGCATTCCAGTCCACCCTCACGTTGGGCGTTTCTGGGAGGTGATTGAGAAGTACAGAGTGACCAAGTTCTACACAGCTCCCACAGCCATACGCCTCCTGATGAAGTACGGATTACATCCAGTACAGAAGTAAGACACACACACTGTGTTTTCTCACACTGTAAGGCCAGGAGTCAATCCAATCTGTCCTTTCTTTCTTTTTTTTGCTATGCGTCTTTTTAAGGTAATGTTCCCGGGGTTCGCCAGAGACCTCATACATGATAAACGTTGCGTATGTCAGCTCAGTAGGAAACAACCTTTTAAATGTCAAGCAAACTATTACCGCTGGATCTACAGCTGATCAGATTGAATCCCGGCCTTTCATCTTTGCGTCATACACTGATCTGAGCTACAGCACTTTGGCTATAATAACAGTGTCCTTCTGTCCACTAGCGCCATCTGTTGGACGAAAAGAGAACCAACACTCAGTTGAACCAGACCAGACTCAGCATTTTCTTCACTTATTCACCCTAATCTTGTCACTCCCTGCAGGTACGACCTGTCATCGCTGAGGATTCTGGGTACTGTAGGTGAGCCCATCAACCCGGAGGCGTGGCATTGGTACCACGAGGTGATTGGTCAGAAGAGATGCCCTGTGGTGGACACCTTCTGGCAGACCGAGACGGTGAGAGACGCTGAGCGAGCAATGTCCCAACTGGTCCCAAATGTCTGTTTTGAAATCGTCCTTTTTAAAATTTTAAATCTTTTAATTGTTTTCTATTACATCTATTTGACTGAAAATAAGTTAGAAAATACAGTTAAAATAAAGATTTTAATACATTTGAAAAATATACTGAGCAATAAATATGAAGATTTTACTGAGCTACAGTTCATAATGTATGGATTTGACATGACTGGGAATACAGATCTGCATCTGTTGGTCGCAGATACCTTAATAAAGAGGTAGGGTTTGGATCAGAACCAGTCAGTATCTGGTGTGGATCAGAACCAGTCAGTATCTGGTGTGGATCAGAACAGGTCAGTATCTGGTTTGGATCAGAACCAGTCAGTATCTGGTGTGGATCAGAACCAGTCAGTATCTGGTGTGGATCAGAAAACCAGTCAGTATCTGGTGTGGATCAGAACCAGTCAGTATCTGGTGTGGATCAGAACCAGTCAGTATCTGGTGTGGATCAGAAAACCAGTCAGTATCTGGTGTGGATCAGAACCAGTCAGTATCTGGTGTGGATCAGAACCAGTCAGTATCTGGTGTGGATCAGAAAACCAGTCAGTATCTGGTGTGACCATTTGTCTCATGCAGCACATCTCCTTCACATAGAGTTGATCAGGCTGTTGATTGTGGCCTGTGGAATGTTGTCCCACTCCTCTTCAATGGCTGTGTGAAGTTGCTGGATATTGTAGGGAACTGGAATATGCTGTTGTACACGTCGATCCAGAGCATCCCAAACATGCTCAATGGGTGACATGTCTGGTGAGTGTGCAGGCCATGGAAGAACTGGGACATTTTCAGCTTCCAGGAATTGTGTACAGATCCTTGCGACATGGGGCCGTGATGGTGGTGGGTGAAGGGCACAACAACGGGCCTCAGGATCTTGTTACAGTATCTATGTGCATTCTAGTTGCCATCGATTTAAAATGCAATTGTGTTTGTTGTTTGTAGCTTATGCCTTCCCATACCATAACCCCACCGCCACCATGGGGCACTCTGTTCACAACGTTGACATCAGCAAACCTCTCGCCCACACGATGCCATATTCACGTGGCCTGCGGTTTTGAGGCCGGTTGGACGTCCTCCCAAATTCTCTAAAATGACGTTGGAGGCGGCTTATGGTAGAGAAATTAACATTACATTCTCTGGCAACAGCTCAGTTGGACATTCCTGCAGTCAGCATGCCAATTGCACTATCCCTCAACTTGAGACATCAGTGGCATTGTGTTGTGAGACAAAACGGCACATTTTAGAGTGGTCTTTTATTGTCCTCAGCACAAGGTGCACCTATGGCATGATCATGCTATTTTAATCAGATTATCGATATACCACACCTGTCAGGTGGATGGATTATCTTGGCAGAGGAGAAATGCTCACTAACACGGATGTATAAACACATTTTCTGCAAAACATTTGAGAGGAGAAAAAAAAAGCTTTTTGAAACATTTCTGTCATCTTTTATTTCAGCGTGTCGCGTTTAGATTGTTGTTCATTGTGTGTGTGTGTGTGTGTGTGTGTGTGTGCGTGCGTGCGTGCGTGTTTTTGCGCAGGGAGGCCATGTTTTAACTCCTTTACCTGCCGCTACACCTCTGAAACCTGGATCAGCTGTAAGTTACCATCATATACACCGTGTACACAGTGTTTATAGCAGGGGTAGGGCAACCGAGTTCATGGAGCACTGCAAGTTCCAACGAAGCCATTACACCTGACTACCTGACCACCTGAGCTAATTGATCAGTGATCGTCTAAATTGAACACACCTGGTTTTTCAGGTCGGGTTAAATAAAATGTAAACAATTTAAAAACATGAAGTGTCCGTGGTAATCCAGGACCAGGGTTTCCTACCCCCTTTTATAAAAGCATCTAATCAACCTTGAATCCTATTGATTTGAATCGGTCTGATGTTCCAGACGTTTCCTTTCTTTGGCGTGGAGCCCACCATACTGAACGAGCATGGAGAGGAACTGGAGGGAGAGGCAGAGGGCTATCTGGTCAGTATTATAACACTATACTATCTGGTCAGTAACACTATACTATCTGGTCAGTATTATAACACTATACTATCTGGTCAGTATTATAACACTATACTATCTGGTCAGTAATATAACACTATACTATCTGGTCAGTAATATAACACTATACTATCTGGTCAGTAATATAACACTATACTATCTGGTCAGTAATATAACACTATACTATCTGGTCAGTAATATAACACTATACTATCTGGTCAGTAATATAACACTATACTATCTGGTCAGTAATATAACACTATACTATCTGGTCAGTAACACTATACTATCTGGTCAGTAACACTACTATCTGGTCAGTATTATAACACTATACTATCTGGTCAGTAACACTATACTATCTGGTCAGTAACACTATACTATCTGGTCAGTAATATAACACTATACTATCTGGTCAGTATTATAACACTATACTATCTGGTCAGTATTATAACACTATACTATCTGGTCAGTATTATAACACTATACTATCTGGTCAGTAATATAACACTATACTATCTGGTCAGTAATATAACACTATACTATCTGGTCAGTAATATAACACTATACTATCTGGTCAGTAATATAACACTATACTATCTGGTCAGTATTATTACACTATACTATCTGGTCAGTAACACTATACTATCTGGTCAGTAATATAACACTATACTATCTGGTCAGTATTATAACACTATACTATCTGGTCAGTAACACTATACTATCTGGTCAGTAACACTATACTATCTGGTCAGTAACACTATACTATCTGGTCAGTAACACTATACTATCTGGTCAGTAACACTATACTATCTGGTCAGTAATATAACACTATACTATCTGGTCAGTAACACTACTATCTGGTCAGTAATATAACACTATACTATCTGGTCAGTAACACTATACTATCTGGTCAGTAATATAACACTATACTATCTGGTCAGTAACACTATACTATCTGGTCAGTAACACTATACTATCTGGTCAGTAACACTATACTATCTGGTCAGTAACACTATACTATCTGGTCAGTAATATAACACTATACTATCTGGTCAGTATTATAACACTATACTATCTGGTCAGTAATATAACACTATACTATCTGGTCAGTAATATAACACTATACTATCTGGTCAGTAATATAACACTATACTATCTGGTCAGTATTATAACACTATACTATCTGGTCAGTATTATAACACTATACTATCTGGTCAGTAACATAACACTATACTATCTGGTCAGTAATATAACACTATACTATCTGGTCAGTAATATAACACTATCTGGTCAGTAACACTATACTATCTGGTCAGTAATATAACACTATCTGGTCAGTAACACTATACTATCTGGTCAGTAACACTATACTATCTGGTCAGTAACACTATACTATCTGGTCAGTAACACTATACTATCTGGTCAGTATTATAACACTATACTATCTGGTCAGTAACATAACACTATACTATCTGGTCAGTAACATAACACTATACTATCTGGTCAGTAATATAACACTATACTATCTGGTCAGTAACACTATACTATCTGGTCAGTAATATAACACTATACTATCTGGTCAGTATTATAACACTATACTATCTGGTCAGTATTATAACTATACTATCTGGTCAGTAATATAACACTATACTATCTGGTCAGTAATATAACACTATACTATCTGGTCAGTAATATAACACTATACTATCTGGTCAGTAACACTATACTATCTGGTCAGTAACACTATACTATCTGGTCAGTAACACTATACTATCTGGTCAGTAACACTATACTATCTGGTCAGTAATATAACACTATACTATCTGGTCAGTAATATAACACTATACTATCTGGTCAGTAATATAACACTATACTATCTGGTCAGTATTATAACACTATACTATCTGGTCAGTATTATAACACTATACTATCTGGTCAGTATTATAACACTATACTATCTGGTCAGTATTATAACACTATACTATCTGGTCAGTAATATAACACTATACTATCTGGTCAGTATTATAACACTATACTATCTGGTCAGTATTATAACACTATACTATCTGGTCAGTAATATAACACTGGTCATACTATCTGGTCAGTATATAACACTATACTATCTATACTATACTATCTGGTCAGTATTATAACACTATACTATCTGGTCAGTATTATAACACTATACTATCTGGTCAGTATTATAACACTATACTATCTGGTCAGTAATATAACACTATACTATCTGGTCAGTAATATACTATCTGGTCAGTAACACTATACTATCTGGTCAGTAATATAACACTATCTGGTCAGTACTATACTATCTGGTCAGTAACACTATACTATCTGTCAGTAACACTATACTATCTGGTCAGTAACACTATACTATCTGGTCAGTATTATAACACTATACTATCTGGTCAGTATTATAACACTATACTATCTGGTCAGTAACATAACACTATACTATCTGGTCAGTAATATAACACTATACTATCTGGTCAGTAATATAACACTATACTATTTGGTACTATCTGGTCAGTAATAACTATACTATCTGGTCAGTATTATAACACTATACTATCTGGTCAGTAATATAACACTATACTATCTGGTCAGTAACACTATAACACTATCTGGTCAGTATCTGGTCACTATACTATACTATCTGGTATAACACTATACTATCTGGTCAGTATTATAACACTATACTATCTGGTCAGTAATATAACACTATACTATCTGGTCAGTATTATAACACTATACTATCTGGTCAGTATTATAACACTATACTATCTGGTCAGTAACACTATACTATCTGGTCAGTAATATAACACTATACTATCTGGTCAGTAATATAACACTATACTATCTGGTCAGTATTATAACACTATACTATCTGGTCAGTAATATAACACTATACTATCTGGTCAGTAACACTATACTATCTGGTCAGTAATATAACACTATACTATCTGGTCAGTATTATAACACTATACTATCTGGTCAGTAATATAACACTATACTATCTGGTCAGTAATATAACACTATACTATCTGGTCAGTAATATAACACTATACTATCTGGTCAGTAATATAACACTATACTATCTGGTCAGTAATATAACACTATACTATCTGGTCAGTAATATAACACTATACTATCTGGTCAGTAATATAACACTATACTATCTGGTCAGTATTATAACACTATACTATCTGGTCAGTATTATAACACTATACTATCTGGTCAGTAACACTATACTATCTGGTCAGTAACACTATACTATCTGGTCAGTAATATAACACTATACTATCTGGTCAGTAATATAACACTATACTATCTGGTCAGTAATATAACACTATACTATCTGGTCAGTAATATAACACTATACTATCTGGTCAGTAATATAACACTATACTATCTGGTCAGTAATATAACACTATACTATCTGGTCAGTATTATAACACTATACTATCTGGTCAGTAACACTATACTATCTGGTCAGTAACACTATACTATCTGGTCAGTAACACTATACTATCTGGTCAGTATTATAACACTATACTATCTGGTCAGTATTATAACACTATACTATCTGGTCAGTAATATAACACTATACTATCTGGTCAGTAATATAACACTATACTATCTGGTCAGTAATATAACACTATACTATCTATACTATCTGGTCAGTAATATGGTCACTATACTATCTGGTCAGTAATATAACACTATACTATCTGGTCAGTAATATAACACTATACTATCTGGTCAGTAACACTATACTATCTGGTCAGTAATATAACACTATACTATCTGGTCAGTAATATAACACTATACTATCTGGTCAGTAATATAACACTATACTATCTGGTCAGTAATATAACACTATACTATCTGGTCAGTATTATTACACTATACTATCTGGTCAGTAACACTATACTATCTGGTCAGTAATATAACACTATACTATCTGGTCAGTATTATAACACTATACTATCTGGTCAGTATTATAACACTATACTATCTGGTCAGTATTATAACACTATACTATCTGGTCAGTATTATAACACTATACTATCTGGTCAGTATTATAACACTATACTATCTGGTCAGTATTATAACACTATACTATCTGGTCAGTATTATAACACTATACTATCTGGTCAGTATTATAACACTATACTATCTGGTCAGTAACACTATACTATCTGGTCAGTATTATAACATTATACTATCTGGTCAGTATTATAACACTATACTATCTGGTCAGTATTATAACACTATACTATCTGGTCAGTAATATAACACTATACTATCTGGTCAGTATTATAACACTATACTATCTGGTCAGTAATATAACACTATACTATCTGGTCAGTAACACTATACTATCTGGTCAGTATTATAACACTATACTATCTGGTCAGTATTATAACACTATACTATCTGGTCAGTAACACTATACTATCTGGTCAGTAACACTATACTATATACTATCTGGTCAGTATTATAACACTATACTATCTGGTCAGTAACACTAGTATCTGGTCATTATAACACTATACTATCTGGTCAGTATTATAACACTATACTATCTGGTCAGTAATATAACACTATACTATCTGGTCAGTAATATAACACTATACTATCTGGTCAGTAATATAACACTATACTATCTGGTCAGTAATATAACACTATACTATCTGGTCAGTAATATAACACTATACTATCTGGTCAGTATTATAACACTATACTATCTGGTCAGTAACACTATACTATCTGGTCAGTATTATAACACTATACTATCTGGTCAGTAACACTATACTATCTGGTCAGTAACACTATACTATCTGGTCAGTATTATAACACTATACTATCTGGTCAGTATTATAACACTATACTATCTGGTCATTATAACACTATACTATCTGGTCAGTAATATAACACTATACTATCTGGTCAGTAATATAACACTATACTATCTGGTCAGTAATATAACACTATACTATCTGGTCAGTAATATAACACTATACTATCTGGTCAGTAATATAACACTATACTATCTGGTCAGTAATATAACACTATACTATCTGGTCAGTAACACTATACTATCTGGTCAGTAATATAACACTATACTATCTGGTCAGTAACACTATACTATCTGGTCAGTATTATAACACTATACTATCTGGTCAGTATTATAACACTATACTATCTGGTCAGTATTATAACACTATACTATCTGGTCAGTATTATAACACTATACTATCTGGTCAGTAATATAACACTATACTATCTGGTCAGTAAACTATACTATCTGGTCAGTAATATAACACTATACTATCTGGTCAGTAATATAACACTATACTATCTGGTCAGTAATATAACACTATACTATCTGGTCAGTAACACTATATCTGGTCACTATACTATCTGGTCAGTAATATAACACTATACTATCTGGTCAGTAATATAACACTATACTATCTGGTCAGTAACACTATACTATCTGGTCAGTATACTATCTGGTCAGTACACTATACTATCTGGTCAGTAACACTATACTATCTGGTCAGTAATATAACACTATACTATCTGGTCATACTATACTATCTGGTCAGTAATATAACACTATACTATCTGGTCAGTAACACTATACTATCTGGTCAGTAATATAACACTATACTATCTGGTCAGTAATATAACACTATACTATCTGGTCAGTAACACTATACTATCTGGTCAGTAACACTATACTATCTGGTCAGTAACACTATACTATCTGGTCAGTAACACTATACTATCTGGTCAGTAATATAACACTATACTATCTGGTCAGTAATATAACACTATACTATCTGGTCAGTATTATAACACTATACTATCTGGTCAGTAACACTATACTATCTGGTCAGTAATATAACACTATACTATCTGGTCAGTAATATAACACTATACTATCTGGTCAGTATTATAACACTATACTATCTGGTCAGTAATATAACACTATACTATCTGGTCAGTAACACTATACTATCTGGTCAGTAATATAACACTATACTATCTGGTCAGTAATATAACACTATACTATCTGGTCAGTATTATAACACTATACTATCTGGTCAGTATTATAACACTATACTATCTGGTCAGTAACACTATACTATCTGGTCAGTAACACTATACTATCTGGTCAGTAACACTATACTATCTGGTCAGTATTATAACACTATACTATCTGGTCAGTAATATAACACTATACTATCTGGTCAGTAATATAACACTATACTATCTGGTCAGTAATATAACACTATACTATCTGGTCAGTAATATAACACTATACTATCTGGTCAGTAACACTATACTATCTGGTCAGTAACACTATACTATCTGGTCAGTAATATAACACTATACTATCTGGTCAGTAATATAACACTATACTATCTGGTCAGTAATATAACACTATACTATCTGGTCAGTAATATAACACTATACTATCTGGTCAGTAATATAACACTATACTATCTGGTCAGTAATATAACACTATACTATCTGGTCAGTTACACTATACTATCTGGTCAGTAACACTATACTATCTGGTCAGTAATATAACACTATACTATCTGGTCAGTATTATAACACTATACTATCTGGTCAGTATTATAACACTATACTATCTGGTCAGTAACACTATACTATCTGGTCAGTAACACTATACTATCTGGTCAGTAATATAACACTATACTATCTGGTCAGTAATATAACACTATACTATCTGGTCAGTAATATAACACTATACTATCTGGTCAGTAATATAACACTATACTATCTGGTCAGTAATATAACACTATACTATCTGGTCAGTAATATAACACTATACTATCTGGTCAGTAATATAACACTATACTATCTGGTCAGTATTATAACACTATACTATCTGGTCAGTATTATAACACTATACTATCTGGTCAGTATTATAACACTATACTATCTGGTCAGTATTATAACACTATACTATCTGGTCAGTATTATAACACTATACTATCTGGTCAGTATTATAACACTATACTATCTGGTCAGTAATATAACACTATACTATCTGGTCAGTAACACTATACTATACTATCTGGTCAGTAATATAACACTATACTATCTGGTCAGTAATATAACACTATACTATCTGGTCAGTAAATATATCTGGTCAGTATTATAACTATACTATCTGGTCAGTATTATAACACTATACTATCTGGTCAGTAACACTATACTATCTGGTCAGTAATATAACACTATACTATCTGGTCAGTAACACTATACTATCTGGTCAGTAACACTATACTATCTGGTCAGTAACACTATACTATCTGGTCATAACACTATACTATCTGGTCAGTAATATAACACTATACTATCTGGTCAGTATTATAACACTATACTATCTGGTCAGTAACACTATACTATCTGGTCAGTAATATAACACTATACTATCTGGTCAGTAACACTATACTATCTGGTCAGTAACACTATACTATCTGGTCAGTAACACTATACTATCTGGTCAGTAACACTATACTATCTGGTCAGTAATATAACACTATACTATCTGGTCAGTAATATAACACTATACTATCTGGTCAGTAATATAACACTATACTATCTGGTCAGTAATATAACACTATACTATCTGGTCAGTAACACTATACTATCTGGTCAGTATTATAACACTATACTATCTGGTCAGTAATATAACACTATACTATCTGGTCAGTAATATAACACTATACTATCTGGTCAGTAATATAACACTATACTATCTGGTCAGTAATATAACACTATACTATCTGGTCAGTATTATAACACTATACTATCTGGTCAGTAATATAACACTATACTATCTGGTCAGTAATATAACTATCTGGTATACTATCTGGTCAGTAATATAACACTATACTATCTGGTCAGTAATATAACACTATACTATCTGGTCAGTAATATAACACTATACTATCTGGTCAGTAATATAACACTATACTATCTGGTCAGTATTATAACACTATACTATCTGGTCAGTATTATAACACTATACTATCTGGTCAGTAACACTATACTATCTGGTCAGTACACTATAACACTATACTATCTGGTCAGTCATATAACACTATACTATCTGGTCAGTAATATAACACTATACTATCTGGTCAGTATCTGGTATAACACTATACTATCTGGTCAGTATCTGGTCAGTAACACTATACTATCTGGTCAGTAATATAACACTATACTATCTGGTCAGTAATATAACACTATACTATCTGGTCAGTAATATAACACTATACTATCTGGTCAGTAACACTATACTATCTGGTCAGTAATATAACACTATACTATCTGGTCAGTAACACTATACTATCTGGTCAGTAACACTATACTATCTGGGTCAGTAACACTACTATACTATCTGGTCAGTAATTATAACACTATACTATCTGGTCAGTAACACTATACTATCTGGTATAACACTATACTATCTGGTCAGTAATATAACACTATACTATCTGGTCAGTAATATAACACTATACTATCTGGTCAGTAATATAACACTATACTATCTGGTCAGTAATATAACACTATACTATCTGGTCAGTAATATAACACTATACTATCTGGTCAGTAATATAACACTATACTATCTGGTCAGTAACACTATACTATCTGGTCAGTAAAACTATACTATCTGGTCAGTAATATAACACTATACTATCTGGTCAGTATTATAACACTATACTATCTGGTCAGTAATATAACACTATACTATCTGGTCAGTAATATAACACTATACTATCTGGTCAGTAACACTATACTATCTGGTCAGTAACACTATACTATCTGGTCAGTAACACTATACTATCTGGTCAGTAATATAACACTATACTATCTGGTCAGTAACACTATACTATCTGGTCAGTAATATAACACTATACTATCTGGTAACAGTAACACTATACTATACTATACTATCTGGTCAGTATTATAACACTATACTATCTGGTCAGTAATATAACACTATACTATCTGGTCAGTAATATAACACTATACTATCTGGTCAGTAACACTATACTATCTGGTCAGTAACACTATACTATCTGGTCAGTAATATAACACTATACTATCTGGTCAGTAATATAACACTATACTATCTGGTCAGTATTATAACACTATACTATCTGGTCACTATATACTATCTGGTCAGTAATATAACACTATACTATCTGGTCAGTATTATAACACTATACTATCTGGTCAGTAATATAACACTATACTATCTGGTCAGTAATATAACTATACTATCTGGTCAATATAACACTACTATCTGGTCAGTAATATAACACTATACTATCTGGTCAGTATTATAACACTATACTATCTGGTCATATAACACTATACTATCTGGTCAGTAATATAACACTATACTATCTGGTCAGTAATATAACACTATACTATCTGGTCAGTATTATAACACTATACTATCTGGTCTAACACTATACTATCTGGTCAGTATTATAACACTATACTATCTGGTCAGTATTATAACACTATACTATCTGGTCAGTAATATAACACTATACTATCTGGTCAGTAATATAACACTATACTATCTGGTCAGTATAACACACTATACTATCTGGTCAGTAACACTATAATATAACACTATACTATCTGGTCAGTAATATAACACTATACTATCTGGTCAGTAATATAACACTATACTATCTGGTCAGTCAGTAACATATACTATCTGGTCAGTAACACTATACTATCTGGTCAGTATTATAACACTATACTATCTGGTCAGTAATATAACACTATACTATCTGGTCAGTAATATATACTATCTGGTCAGTACTATACTATCTGGTCAGTAATATAACACTATACTATCTGGTCAGTAACACTATACTATCTGGTCAGTAACACTATCTCTGGTCAGTATTATAACACTATACTATCTGGTCAGTAATATAACACTATACTATCTGGTCAGTAACACTATACTATCTGGTCAGTATTATAACACTATACTATCTGGTCAGTATTATAACACTATACTATCTGGTCAGTAACACTATACTATCTGGTCAGTAACACTATACTATCTGGTCAGTATTATAACACTATACTATCTGGTCAGTATTATAACACTATACTATCTGGTCAGTAATATAACACTATACTATCTGGTCAGTAATATAACACTATACTATCTGGTCAGTATTATAACACTATACTATCTGGTCAGTAACACTATACTATCTGGTCAGTAATATAACACTATACTATCTGGTCAGTAATATAACACTATACTATCTGGTCAGTAATATAACACTATACTATCTGGTCAGTAATATAACACTATACTATCTGGTCAGTAATATAACACTATACTATCTGGTCAGTAACACTATACTATCTGGTCAGTAACACTATACTATCTGGTCAGTAATATAACACTATACTATCTGGTCAGTAATATAACACTATACTATACTATCTGGTCAGTAACACTATACTATCTGGTCAGTAACACTATACTATCTGGTCAGTAATATACTATAGTACTATACTATCTGGTCAGTATTATAACACTATACTATCTGGTCAGTAATATAACTATACTATCTGGTCAGTAATATAACACTATACTATCTGGTCAGTAAGTATAACACTATACTATCTGGTCAGTAATATAACACTATACTATCTGTAACACTATACTATCTGGTCAGTAATATAACACTATACTATCTGGTCAGTAATATAACACTATACTATCTGGTCAGTATTATAACACTATACTATCTGGTCAGTAATATAACACTATACTATCTGGTCAGTATTATAACACTATACTATCTGGTCAGTAACACTATACTATCTGGTCAGTAATATAACACTATACTATCTGGTCAGTACTATATAACACTATACTATCTGGTCAGTATATATACTATACTATCTGGTCAGTATATAACACTATACTATCTGGTCAGTAATATAACACTATACTATCTGGTCAGTAATATAACACTATACTATCTGGTCAGTAATATAACACTATACTATCTGGTCAGTAATATAACACTATACTATCTGGTCAGTATTATAACACTATACTATCTGGTCAGTATATAACACTATACTATCTGGTCAGTAATATAACACTATACTATCTGGTCAGTAATATAACACTATACTATCTGGTCAGTAATATAACACTATACTATCTGGTCAGTAATATAACACTATACTATCTGGTCAGTAACACTATACTATCTGGTCAGTAATATAACACTATACTATCTGGTCAGTAATATAACACAGTAATATATACTATCTGGTCAGTATTATAACACTATACTATCTGGTCAGTAACATATACTACTATACTATCTGGTCAGTAATATAACACTATACTATCTGGTCAGTAACACTATACTATCTGGTCAGTAATATAACACTATACTATCTGGTCAGTATCTGGTCATATAACACTATACTATCTGGTCAGTAATATAACATATACTATAACTATCTGGTCAGTAATATAACACTATACTATCTGGTCAGTAATATAACACTATACTATCTGGTCAGTAATATAACACTATACTATCTGGTCAGTAACACTATACTATCTGGTCAGTAATATAACACTATCATCTGGTCAGTAATATAACACTATACTATACTATCTGGTCAGTAACACTATATCTATAACACTATACTATCTGGTCAGTAATATAACACTATACTATCTGGTCAGTAACACTATACTATCTGGTCAGTCAATATAACACTATACTATCTGGTCAGTAATATAACACTATACTATCTGGTCAGTAATATAACACTATACTATCTGGTCAGTAATATAACACTATACTATCTGGTCAGTAATAACATATACTATCTGGTCAGTAATATACTATACTATCTGGTCAGTATTATAACACTATACTATCTGGTCAGTATTATAACTATCTGGTCAGTAATATAACACTATACTATCTGGTCAGTATTATAACACTATACTATCTGGTCAGTATTATAACACTATACTATCTGGTCAGTATTATAACACTATACTATCTGGTCAGTATTATAACACTATACTATCTGGTCAGTATTATAACACTATACTATCTGGTCAGTAATATAACACTATACTATCTGGTCAGTAACACTATACTATCTGGTCAGTAATATAACACTATATCTGGTCAGTAATATAACACTATACTATCTGGTCAGTAATATAACACTATACTATCTGGTCAGTAATATAACACTATACTATCTGGTCAGTAATATAACACTATACTATCTGGTCAGTAACACTATACTATCTGGTCAGTAATATAACACTATACTATCTGGTCAGTAATATAACACTATACTATCTGGTCAGTAATATAACACTATACTATCTGTCAGTAATATAACACTATACTATCTGGTCAGTATAACACTATACTATCTGGTCAGTATTATAACACTATACTATCTGGTCAGTAATATAACACTATACTATCTGGTCAGTACTATCTGGTATAACACTATACTATCTGGTCAGTCAGTTATAACACTATACTATCTGGTACTAGTCAATATAACACTATACTATCTGGTCAGTAAATAACACTATACTATCTGGTCAGTAATATAACACTATACTACAGTATTATAACACTATACTATCTGGTCAGTATTATAACACTATACTATCTGGTCAGTAACACTATACTATCTGGTCACTATACACTATCTGGTCAGTATTATAACACTATACTATCTGGGTATTATAACACTATACTATCTGGTCAGTAATATAACACTATACTATCTGGTCAGTAATCTGGTCATAACACTATACTATCTGGTCAGTAACACTATACTATCTGGTCAGTAATTATAACACTATACTACTCTGGTCAGTAACACTATACTATCTGGTCAGTAACACTATACTATCTGGTCAGTAATATAACACTATACTATCTGGTCAGTATTATAACACTATACTATCTGGTCAGTAGTAATATAACACTATACTATCTGGTCAGTAATATAACACTATACTATCTGGTCAGTAATATAACATAACTATCTCAGTACTATACTATCTGGTCAGTACTATATATCTGGTCACTCATAACACTATCTGGTCAGTAATATAACACTATACTATCTGGTCAGTAATATAACACTATACTATCTGGTCAGTATTATAACACTATACTATCTGGTCAGTAATATAACACTATACTATCTGGTCAGTATTATAACACTATACTATCTGGTCAGTAACACTATACTATCTGGTCAGTATTATAACACTATAATCTGGTCATAACACTATACTATCTGGTCAGTAACTATAGTAACACTATACTATCTGGTCAGTAATATAACACTATACTATCTGGTCAGTAATATAACACTATACTATCTGGTCAGTATTATAACACTATACTATCTGGGTCAGTCAGTATTATAACACTATACTATCTGGTCAGTAATATAACACTATACTATCTGGTCAGTAAATATAATCTGGTCAGTAACTATACTATCTGGTCAGTATTAACACTATACTATCTGGTCTATAACACTATACTATCTGGTCAGTAACACTATACTATCTGGTCAGTAACACTATACTATCTGGTCAGTCATAACACTATACTATAACACTATACTATCTGGTCAGTATTATAACACTATACTATCTGGTCAGTAATATAACACTATACTATCTGGTCAGTAATATAACACTATACTATCTGGTCAGTAATATAACACTATACTATCTGGTCAGTATTATAACACTATACTATCTGGTCAGTAATATAACACTATACTATCTGGTCAGTAACACTATACTATCTGGTCTATACTATACTATCTGGTCAGTAACACTATACTATCTGGTCAGTAACACTATACTATCTGGTCAGTAATATAACACTATACTATCTGGTCAGTAATATAACACTATACTATCTGGTCAGTAATATAACACTATACTATCTGGTCAGTAATATAACACTATACTATCTGGTCAGTAATATAACACTATACTATCTGGTCAGTAACACTATACTATCTGGTCACTATACTATCTGGTCAGTATTATAACACTATACTATCTGGTCAGTAATATAACACTATACTATCTGGTCAGTAATATAACACTATACTACACTATACTACTATCTGGTCAGTAACACTATACTATCTGGTCAGTATTATAACACTATACTATCTGGTCATATAACACTATACTATCTGGTCAGTATCTGGTCAGTAATATAACACTATACTATCTGGTCAGTAATATATACACTGGTCATACTATCTGGTCAGTATTATAACACTATACTATCTGGTCAGTAATATAACACTATACTATCTGGTCAGTAATATAACACTATACTATCTGGTCAGTAACACTATACTATCTGGTCAGTAATAACACTATACTATCTGGTCAGTATTATAACACTATACTATCTGTCAGTAACACTATACTATCTGGTCAGTAATATAACACTATACTATCTGGTCAGTATTATAACACTATACTATCTGGTCAGTAACACAGTATTATAACACTATCTGGTCAGTAATATAACACTATACTATCTGGTCAGTATTATAACACTATACTATCTGGTCAGTATTATAACACTATACTATCTGGTCAGTATTATAACACTATACTATCTGGTCAGTAATATAACACTATACTATCTGGTCAGTAATACTATCTGGTCTATAACACTATACTATCTGGTCAGTATTATAACACTATACTATCTGGTCAGTATTATAACACTATACTATCTGGTCAGTAATATAACACTATACTATCTGGTCAGTAATATAACACTATACTATCTGGTCAGTATTATAACACTATACTATCTGGTCAGTAACACTATACTATCTGGTCAGTAATATAACACTATACTATCTGGTCAGTAATATAACACTATACTATCTGGTCAGTAACATAACACTATACTATCTGGTCAGTAACACTATACTATCTGGTCAGTAATATAACACTATACTATCTGGTCAGTAATATAACACTATACTATCTGGTCAGTAATCTGGTCAGTAACACTATACTATCTGGTCAGTAATATAACACTATACTATCTGGTCAGTAATATAACACTATACTATCTGGTCAGTAACACTATACTATCTGGTCAGTAACACTATACTATCTGGTCAGTAATATAACACTATACTATCTGGTCAGTAATATAACACTATACTATCTGGTCAGTATTATAACACTATACTATCTGGTCAGTAATATAACACTATACTATCTGGTCAGTAATATAACACTATACTATCTGGTCAGTAATATAACACTATACTATCTGGTCAGTAACACTACTATCTGGTCAGTAACACTATACTATCTGGTCAGTAATATAACACTATACTATCTGGTCAGTAATATAACACTATACTATCTGGTCAGTAATATAACACTATCTAGTCAGTAGTAACACTATACTATCTGGTCAGTAATATAACACTATACTATCTGGTCAGTAATATAACACTATACTATCTGGTCAGTAACACTATACTATCTGGTCAGTAATATAACACTATACTATCTGGTCAGTAACACTATACTATCTGGTCAGTATTATAACACTATACTATCTGGTCAGTATTATAACACTATACTATCTGGTCAGTAATATAACACTATACTATCTGGTCAGTAATATAAATATAACACTATACTATCTGGTCAGTAATATAACACTATACTATCTGGTCAGTAATATAACACTATACTATCTGGTCACTATACTATCTGGTCAGTACTATCTGGTCATAACACTATACTATCTGGTCAGTAACACTATACTATCTGGTCAGTATTATACTATACTACAGTAACATACTATCTGGTCAGTAACACTATACTATCTGGTCAGTATTATAACACTATACTATCTGGTCAGTAATATAACACTATACTATCTGGTCAGTAATATAACACTATACTATCTGGTCAGTATTATAACACTATACTATCTGGTCAGTAATATAACACTATACTATCTGGTCAGTAACACTATCTGGTCAGTAACACTATACTATCTGGTCAGTAACACTATACTATCTGGTCAGTACATATCATACTATCTGGTCAGTATTATAACACTATACTATCTGGTCAGTAATATAACACTATACTATCTGGTCAGTAACACTATACTATCTGGTCAGTAACACTATACTATCTGGTCAGTAATATAACACTA